>NC_081430.1:29036496-29337608 GCF_949786415.1 Peromyscus eremicus | reverse complement strand
CTCTTCTAAGTTCTTCTGAGATGAGTATTTCCATAGGCGGCAGTTCTTAGATGAAGTTCTCTACATCTTTCATTATCGGGAATCCTGTAGAAACCAGAACAACCACATCTCTTTTCTCAGTCCCACTGTGGAAACTAAAAAGCTGATGCACATTTTCAAATTTATCTTGCAGCTCAGTGGGGCCATGCTGAGTTAGATGTGGTTGACATACTATTCAGGAAAGCCCAGTATTGGTGACAACAGCTTGAAGGTAACTGGGTGGAAGAGGTCCTCTTGTTAACTGCCCCATTTACTCTCAGTTCTTGGAAATTACAGTAGATAGAGCTCACACTTCTCCCTTCTCAGTAAAGCTTACAGTGTGTGCCCCTCCTGCCACCAGGCATTAGCTTCTGATGAGGTTCTCAGATCTTTGGCAACCTGATTCCCCGGACACCACTTCAGGAGTCTACTGTGCTCTGATGAAAATATAGATTTTCTCCGAAGTCTTTGCCTCCGTAACAACACAGGCTAAATGGTATTTATTTATTCAAAACCCTATTCAATTTTGTTTCACAAGTTCTTTGAGGCTTTACTAGGCTTCTCACAAACCTTCCCTGGTACTGACAGCAATTAACAAGTACACACATGCACATATAACTTTTTGATCTTTTCAATTAGATTAAAGAAAAGATAAAAACTTCCAAAAAAAATCTAGACTGAGTCACCAGTTTCAATCACATATTTTGATACACAGTGCAAATGTTTGTAAATATTAAAAGAATGGAAAAAGTGCTAGAAAACTATTTACAGAGATTCATACAGGAAGCAGTCTCTTTTTTTGTAGAACTAAAGATACCTCTGGTAAGAAAATTATACTGAACAATTTGATAAATGAATTGGGCATGAGGAATAACAAAGAAAGTAAACAAAAATAAGCTTAAGGATTCATTCCTGTAAGATACATTACAAAAGTAAGCAAATTGAGCCTCATGATTTTAGTGATGCTTGTTATTCAATTCTTTGAATATTGAAGTTTTTCTTCAAGTATTTTATTAGCCTCATGAATATTCATTAAGAAACTATGATGCTCAAGGTTAACTTTGGCCTCAGGCATATAGGCACAGGCATGTGTTCCTGCACACATATGCATGCACATATAAATACATCACATTCACATGCACATGTGTGCATGTGCATATACATCCTAAATTTACTTCCTGTGTTCACTAATTTTAATAGCCTTCTAATCAAAAACATAGTTAAGAGGCTAGAGGGACAGCTGAGCACTTAAGAGCATGCATTGCTCTTTCAGAGAACCTGAGTTCACCTGATTGTATCCATGTCGGACCATTTTACAACCCCCTGTAACTCCACTTCCAGAGGGATCTGGAATGGACAATGCATGGTGAAGTGTAGAAAACATCATGCATAACACAGTCATCCTTAGGTTGGTAGCTAAGAAGCACATGGGACTTACTTCTCACTTGAAGTCCTATCAGGAAGCATCATTATTTGTTACCTAACTCCCTCCATTTTCAAAGACATGGACAAGCAAATTTTTTTTAATACTGGCAGTACCCTCTTAACAATGAAAAAGGCTAATATCTCAGAAACATTTTCCACTAGTTGACAGATACTTCCCCTACTTCAATTGTTTGGAAGTCTGGAGGTCAAATGCACACAAGCACACACACACACACACACACACACACACACACACACACACACATGCACACAAGCACACACAGAGTTAAAAAATTAAAACAAATATTTTTAAAACATGTAAATTTTGTTAACCTTTTTCCAGCTCATCTGACAGTGTTTGAAGCAGGAATCAAAAGATCATTTTGAATATGATGACACCCTTACAAAAAATAAAATAATTTTTAAAAGTAAAATATATGAGAAAAATGATGAAAATAAGTTGGCAATCATTTTCAAGATGAGTACAACTCTGGAGAAAATACACGTTTTAAGTCTATGGTGAAGAAGATGCTATCTTGTTAGACCCTAATGATCAAATCTCAGGAACATACCAGATAATTCTTGCTGAGAGAACTGTGTTCAAAAGTCAGACATGTTTGTGAAAAATGTGTGCTTTCAAAAAAAAATTTTTTTTCAGAGAAAAGCAAAGCTTTGAAGACTAGCTGAGATTCTCTAAGGTCATACTTGGATGTCCAGTGCATGGAACTGAAACTCAACTTGAAATCTCAAAATTAAGTCACTGCCCCTCACAGCAATAGACTCAAAGGACACCATTCGGCAGGGACACACATAACTCCCCCAAAGGCAGACTGGGAATAAACAGAAGTACTAAAAAAAAAATTCAGCCCTCAAAGTGGGTAATGAATAAAAGTATCCCCTAAAACAATGAAGAAAACCATGATATGGAAAGTTATTTTTCAGTAAGATTAGTTGTATGCATACTTTGGAGGGATGTTAGGTAAATAAGTCTGTAAGCAACTGAATATGCTGAAGACCCATGGTCATTTACTCTGAATCTCAAAGGCCTTCTGCTTTCATGTATTTGTGAGGACTGAAATTGTCTTTAATGGGTTATGTCCTGAACCATACACACTCTTTCTGAGCAAGGAGTACAAGGGAGAGAGCTAATTCTTCATGTGGTATAATCACACTAAATCCAGTGGGGCAGAGTGAGAAACCAGAAGGATGCCACATCCAGATGTGAGAAGTCAGGACATGTAGCCTGGGAAGCAGAAGCTAGGGTAAGAAAGGACAGTTAGAAAATAGCCAGGTGAAGAAACCATAATGAGTATGGGAACAGAATATGGCAAGGGAAAACCCATAAGTAAGTGGACAGAAGAATTGAGAGAAAAGGAAGTCAGCATTTCCAGGGGATTGATGAGAATGGTCTTTTGGTAGACTAGCAATCATGTGTTTTTACAGATATTTTTTTTTTCAAACTGTAAAGTCTATCATGTTTGTATTGATAAAAATGCAATGAACATTTTTTAGTACTGGAACCTTTTAGATTAAATTTAACATGAAAACAGACAGGGAAGTCAACCTGAAAAGTTTGATCTAGGGGAAAAAAAGCAATAAGGCATGACATGAGAAAGAAGAAACCATGAGTGAGTGGATGAGTTAATTAAAAACTAAGTTAAGGGAAGAAGAAGAGGAAGGAAGAGGAGGAAGAGGAGGAAGAGGAGGAGGAGTAGGAGGAAGAGGAGGAGGAGTAGGAGGAAGAGGAGGAGGAGGAGGAGGAAGAGGAGGAGAAGGAGGAGGAGGAGGAGGGATAAAGAAGAAGGAGGAGGAGAAGGAAGAGAAGAATGAGAACGAGGAGGAGGAGGAGGAGGAGGAGGAGGAGGAGGAGGAGGAGGAGGAGGAGGAGGAGAAAACACCAGTTCAAGTGCCATCAGGAAAACAGAGAGAGAGAAAAGAAGTATACAAATAAATTCGTGAATGATAAATAGGGGAGTCAACCTGAAAAGTTTTGATGTAGGATTAAAAAAAAAAGCATAATTTTTTAGTGTTAACCTTGGCAGCACACGTACCAAAACTGGAACACTGCAGAGAAGATTAACACAGCCCTTCATAAGGATGGCGTGCAAATTGGTGAAGCAGTCCATACTGCCGGCGTGTTTAACTTGGAGTACCAGGGTAAGCTAGGAAACCTGAAGGGGAGGGGCTATTAGATTATAGGTAAAATGAAAGTAGAAAGTTGGGGTGTTGGGCGCTTGGGGATGGAAAGGCTTAAGCAGGGAGGGACTTAGAAGTGTGGGGGAGCACAGGAGATGAAAGAAAGGGCCAACCCAGGGGAAGAGTGTACGAAAAGCCACGTAGAAGCCCACTGTCTCACAACACAATTAAAAAACAATAATCAAATACATGTGAAATGAAAGAAGAGGGTAGGAATACTGGGGGCTCTAGGTTTAAGTGGGGATGGGAGTGGGGGTGGGGTTGAGCAGGGGTATCAGATGAGTTAGACCAAACTAAGAATGTATGAAAAACCTTAAAGAAACCCATTAATGATCTTATAAGAAACCAGTGGTCGTGTGCAGCACTAAACCCTGCAGTGCATGCTGATATACTGAACTTCCAGGCAAGGTATGTGCCAGTATAATCATGGCGTGGCTGTTAGGAGATAACTAGCTGCCTATTGATTAGATATGAGGCCTACCCCACAAGAGGGAATTTCACATCTGGTACTAGACTCCAGATAAAAGCCCAGGGCTAGGAGATAGGACCTGTTATTTTTATTTTGCTGAATACTCATGCTGTCAAATTGTCTGCTAAAGATTTATGTTATAAGCCTGGGCCCGGGCTTAGGGTCTCAATCTTGTCCAGAAAAGTCCCCCAACACTCTGAAGTGGGCAGCATTCCATGCAGAGATGCATAACTAGTCAAATTACTAAGAACATGAGATTGAATATTCAACCCTAAAAGGGATATCTATGTCAACCATACCTTTTATGGCTCAGGGGACATTGTGTAAGAAGAGAAGAAAAGAATGTAAGAGTCAGAAGACTGGAAGAAGTGCTGAGAAACACTGCCTTTTGGACATGACACGGTTATTGTACTCATTAAAACACAGATGCTTTGGTTACCTGCACAAAACTTGATCAATCTAGCCACAATTCTGTCATATATAAGTGTTGCAATCGTCAAGGCTGGAAGGAGTTGGAGATCTGAAGAACACGTTGACATCAGACATGGAGATACAGAATTCAGAGTTTTCCCTGATGGTTTTCCCTCTTGCTTTGGTTCAGTATTTCCTCACTAGGCTCCCTTTTCTCCCTTTTGGAATGCTAATATTCTGTGCCATTGGATGTTGGAAATATGTGATCTGCTTTTTGCTTTTGATTTTATAGGAAATTACAATTAAGAGAGTGCCTTGAGTCTCAGAAGAAAACTTTGGACTTTGGATTTTTAAACAGAGATGAGATTGAAAGATTTTGGTAGTTTTGAAGTTGGAATTAATATATTTGCATTATGATGGGGCTATAGCTTATGGGGGCCAGTTTGAATGAGAATGCCCCCCGTAGACTCATATATTTGCAGGCTCAGTCCCCAGATGGTGAACTGTTTGGAAGGATTTAGAGGTGTGTCCTTGTTGGAGAAAGTGCATCACTGGAATGAGCTTGAAAGTTTCAAAAGGCCACACCAGGTCCAGTCTTTCTGCCTGCAGATCAGGATGTAAAGCTCTCAGCTACCATTCCAGCACCATGACTTCTTACCTGCTGCCAGGCAGGAAACCTCCAAAACTTTAAGTAAGCTCACAATTAAGTGTTTTCCTTTATAAGAACTGTCTTGATCATAGTGTCTCTTCCCATCAATAGAACATTAAGACAGTGGTTTACAAGATCTTCTGGACCCATTCCCTTCTGAGGACCTATTAGCAGTTTATAGTTGCTGGCCTATAGGGAGAATCACTCTTCCTTGGAGATGTGGTCATTGGAACGGTTACCATGCTCTATTGGAAGGCCCCACAACAATGTACATAACTTCAGCACTAAGTAGACTCAGTAAGTTATATAAATATGAATTGGAGGAGGGTCCTATTGAGAGGAAATGGGGGCCCTGGAAGGAGTAAATGGGAATAAACATGATAGTACATTGAACACTTGTATGGAATTCTCAAGAATAAACAAAAATTTAAAGTGAAATAAGTTTAGTAAACAAATTTGGGACAGAGAGATTTTCACAATTTAAATTTGATTTTAATTTTCTGTGGATATAAAAAGAAATCACATGGATAAACAAAGGTGTCATAAGAAAAGAAGAGGAAAGAAAAGTGTGACTCACAAGCAGTAGAGGTATCAGAGGGTTCTGACTGAGAAGAGATAGAAGCAACAGAAATAACGTGTAACTATGTTCTTCATCTCAGTGCTGGTAATGACCTAATCAACATCTACAAATACAGATCAGATCATGGCCACTGGCTTATTTTATGAGCTCTTACAGCAGCTGAATGCCTTTCATTCATGAACCAATTTGATATTTTTAGTATCTCTGACAAGTTTGGTAGATGAGTTGCTGCAATAGAAACAGCTTCAAGTTGGCCTTTTGTTTCTGTCATCTAACAGGTAAGATAGCCCTGCATCAACCAGAAGAGATTGGGTAGCTGACATCAGGGACTGAGATGGGAAAAGCTGGCCTAAATACTTAAAACAGACGAGTAGAAAGCCTTAGAAATCTGATGGGGACATTCTTGACTGATTGGTTCAATTTAGCATTCTTTGCTAAGACCAGCAAAGGCCTGGATTTAATTCTTCCTAAATCCAATCATCTTCACAGTTCACAGATTCTAACTCTGGTCAGCTGCTTCAAACACACACTGATATTCACAAGGGAAGCTGGCTGAAAGGATGAATGTTAATGAGGGACTTCCTCCTCTTGGTTCACAGCTGAGGTGGCAAAAAGCTGTGTTATGCATGGAAAGGCATCTGTGTCCATTGTGGCCTCTTCTTGTCTTAGTTAGGATTTCTCTTGCTGTGATAAAACACCATGACTAAAAGGAACTTGGGGAGGAAAGGGTGTATTTGATCTTATAGTCAATTTTGAATGTGTAGTCTATCATCCAGTAAAGTCAGAAAAAGAATTAAGGACAAGAACTTGGAGGCAACTTGTTACTGCTCAAGATTATCTTTGTCATTGTTAATAACATTTTCCACATCTTTCAGTTTAGGAACGCATCTGACTTTATTTCTGTTAGAAACACCCTTGTGATTTAGAACCATTTGTTTCTGAGCTTGTGCCACTGTGCTCATCTATCCCAACCTCATTCCAAAGTTATAGCTACAGAGAGTTCCAAGAATCTCCTACAAAATATTCTTGCTGCCTCTTCATTCATTTATTTAGAAAATCATTCAACAAACACAACCATTTCTGTGCTCCTGCTGGGATATACAGACTTCAAAACATTTGATCTGCTCTTAATAAGGTTATAGTCTAATAAAGAAACTGTTATATTAGCAGATGTTAAAATATTGTGTAATTAATTAATTGGGGAAACTAACTAATAAGATAATTTTTCAAGTGTCAGGGCAGGTTTCCAAGCAAAGGAATATGTCTTATTTATTTTTTATTAAGTCTCAAAATACCTTATTATTGGGGGAAAAAACTCAATAGCATCCAGGGAAATAGAAAAGCAAAACCAGAAGTGAAGTAGCCAGCATGAAAAGGACAAAAATGAGATACCTTGATTGTAAATCGATCATCTGATTTCAAAACATACACAAAAGTATCAAACTTTGATATACATAATTTTTACTCTCAAGGCACACATTCAAAACAACCTTTTATACCACTGCTTTATTTGAAGCAGAGGGCACTAATGAAATCTCCTATTCAGAAAGTCATAAATAAGAGCAAAACACCCATACATCCTAGACACCATTTTTTTACATTCCCCAGAAAGCTTGGTTTTGCATAATATGACTTCATAAGTAACTGTCAAAAAGACAAATGATTTGATTATTCCCAAGATTTCCAAGACTGACTAAATAAGCCACTTCACTGAATAGTTCATTTTCTAAACTCTGGTGTTTTTTTCCTTCTACTTTTCTTCTTACTCAATAGGAAAAGCATCAACCCGGGAAAAGGAGAGGGCCGTACTTTATTTTTTAGATATTGATTCTCTTTGATAGACAATTTCAGATCCTAATGTATGAATCAAGTATCTTGTCAGTTCATAAAAACATGTGATCAGACATTTGATGCTAAGCAACAGAGTAGACAAGTGTAAGTTATAATAGTTGTTAAAAAAGAAATCCTGCCCAATATTTAAGTTTTACATGATTAGGAAAATAGTGCACTGAAAAATGGATGTGTTTGACTATTTTGTCCTTGAGAAACACACTAACAAAAGTCATTTTAAATTGATTGATGGCAGTTTCAAAAATCAATCATGGCATATTTACAAAATACTTTTTGCCTAAGAAACACTTATCCTAATAGTAAACTTGATTGTTAAATGTTATCTAATATTTTTTCAGGGAAAAAAATCACTCAGGAATTTGATCCACCAAGTACAAATTATTTCCATAAAATACTTTTTTCTTTCCTAAATCCCTAAGTCTGGACCTCTAGAAAGATGAAAAAAGGATTTATGCTTTGGGCCTGATAAGGCTGATTTGCAATTATCCCAGCCCATCTTCTGAGTGCCTGGATTGATATTCAAGACTTGAAGCATCTAGCAAGGCTACAAGCCAGACTATTGAAGTTGTCCTAAATTTCTTTTATCTGGAAGATTCAATTAAAGTCTATGACAAATCCATTAAATGCAGGAAATAAACTTCATTCTGAAGCTGTCAAAGAATGAGAGAGGATCAGCTAAGTGAAGGAGCCTTGGGCAGGCCTGACACTTGTCAGATTTCATCATCAGGTGATGGTCCTAGGGAATGGATGGACTCGGCCTGCAAATGGCAGCTTGCTGCGGGACCTTTCTGTGGAAACCGTGCAAATATAAGTGTTCCTGGGGTTGTAGCACTATCATCAATGCATTCCCTACTGTGCATAGCTCAGAAGACGCTCAGTTCCCTAATGTGTGGCCTGCTTGTTTTCTTTGTCCTGCACAGAGACTCTATGTGCTTCATTGACTTGCAATACAAAAAGATGGGGCTTCTCTCTTGAGCAGATTCTTTTGCTTTTTAAGTGTGTGTGTGTGTGTGTGTGTGTGTGTGTGTGTGTGTGTGTGTGTATGTGTGTGTGTATGTGTGTGTGTGTAAGCTGAGAGCTGATGGAAGCTAGAAGAGAGAATCCAATCCTCTGGAGCTGGAGCTGGACTTACAGGTAGTTGCAAGCAATCTGACTTGGGTGTTAAAAACTAAAATCGGGTCCCACGCAGTAGCAGAATAGACTCTTAAGCACTGAGCTAGCTCTCCAGACCCCTCAGAGATTGGAGATAGTTGGGGATAGGAGGTCATCTCTACTTCCTCTTCTCAGCACCAGGATCCCATCTGGCTTAGACCCGTGCAGGCCCTGTGCATTGCTGCCACAATTTCTTTCTCTTCTCCTTGTTGATGACCTCCATCAACATTTGACCAGAAACTGGGACCCTTTGTGTGACTAACAGTAAGTATGTCTATTGAGCCTTTTGTTGTTGCTATTGTTAACCCGTCAGTCTATTTTTGAGTTTAAATCAACTAAGAAAACATTTAATACCCATTGACAAGAACAGTTCGGAAATAAGAACAGATAAACTTTGGGGCTGTAGATGGCATTATAAACCAGAGATTGTATGCCTCTGACTAGCCATTCATAAATGAGATAAGTTCACCTTTGGGGAGGATTTATAAATTATATTCAGAGTCCCTTGTTCCTTCTTTCCCTCAATTTATTAATATGTGTTAATTTCATGATGACATGCATGCATAAAATGTGCTTTGATCATATTGACTCCTTCTATTCCTCTTTCATTTCTCTCCTCTCCCTTTTCCTCTGCTTTTCTCATGTCTCAAGTGACCCTTGGTTTTAGTTTCACATCCTTTTTCCTCATTGAGCTTCCTTCCACCTGTGAGAAAGCTGGCAATACATGCCTTGATGGGACTGATTTACTTCACTTAACACGGTGGTCTCCAGTTCTACTTATTTTCCTGGAAATGAAGTAATTTTCTTCTTCCTTGTGGCCAAATAAAACCCTATTGCATAAATACTGCATTTTCTTTTTTATTCATCTATTGATGTTGACTGTGATTCTGAGTCTCACTAATGAACATATTCATATTTTAGCAGTTTAAGGAGATATCAAAAGCCAACATAGGGCTACAGAAAATTAAGCCGTGTGTGTTCATGAGGTTTGCTAAAAATGCTTGGTTATGACACTATCTACTAAGCACGGTCTCTGTCCATCCTGCAGCTTTTTCTCTAAAATCTAAGTTAGGTGCATTTGTGGTAGTTTATCTTTAACAGGGCTAGCTAAGACAACAACAGGGGCAAGCCATGCTGCAGATAGGCATGTGTACATGTGTACTGTGGCTTTCCAAAGAGGCTAGTGGCTCACTTAGCTGCAGAACATGAAAGACCATAGTGAAGAATAGACATTAAGGGGACCAGAGAATTGCAAATATTCTAAAACATCTTTGCCTTGGTTTATAGGACCTCTGTATAAAAGGAAACCTTAAAACATTGCTAAACTTTGAAAAGTGGGGGACTTCTGAAATGGCTCAATTATTAAGTGTTTGCTACACAAACCAAATCAGTAATCTTCAGATTCAGGGAGTGATCTTGCCTGAAAACCTAAGGAGGAGAGCAATTGGAAAAGGTCCAACATCAAACTCTGGCATCTCTGGCCTCAACTACCCCCCCCCTCTCTCTCTCTCACACACACACACACACACACACACACACATATATAATATATACATATATATGTGTATATATACTTGATGAAACTATTCAAATATAATAAATGAAAAGACATAGGAATAGTGTGAAAATTTCTTACCAAATATTAATACATAAGCAGAATAATCTGTTTTTTTATTCAAATGAAAAATTGAGATGTAGGCAGGGTGACACATACCTGTAATCATGTCACTTTAGAAATTGGAAACTGGAGACCAGAAAAACAGAAGTTAGCAAGTTTAAGATCACCCTAAGTTACAGAGGGAGCTTAAGGCTAGTCCAAGGTCTATATGACAACCTGTCTCAAAACAAACATAAAACCGATAAATTGATGTTAGAGTTCTCAATAAAGGGTAGTAACCCTTCTGGTTTCTATTTTCATTGTAACCTGCCCAGCAAGCCCAGGGCATCTTTTAGGCTTGTGTTATCTTTGTCATAAACTTGTTGTTATCTTTAAAATAATTCAAAGTTCTTCACGCCTAAGTTTCATTAAGATTTTGCATAGTCTTGCAGGTTTCTTTTTTTTTAAAAAAAAAATTTAAGTCACTTTGGCTAATTAGGTAACTATCGTCTCTTGAGCATTCATGATTCTCTCTTGATCAAACAAGCAACTTTGAATAATTTTTGATATAACTTTCCAGGGATCAAATCTAAATTTTAGAATTAAAAAAAAAACCCACTTGGATTAAAAATTCCAGAATTATCCTTTACTTAAAACAACCTCTGAGATTTTCTATGAGGCCCCTGGAGAAGCATGAATGTTTGATCTTTCATCTTACAAAAAGTAGAAATAATTAAACCTTTTGGTATGTCCTCATTTCTTAAATAACTCCACTTGTTATGAAAACTATCAAATCAGAAAAGAAGTTTTGTCTAGGTTTAGTACATATAAGTACCTACCACTGGCATAAATATTTCAAAAGACTTATTGTCAGTAGGCCATTGATATTTACTAATTTCTTCACTATCTAACATGTAATATGACATATTATTTATTATACCCAACAGAGAATTTTACTCATTTTATGTTATCATTCAAAATTATAATAAGTTAAACATCATCATTCTGTCCTTTTTTTCTATAGGTAAGCACTATTTTCACTCATACTTGCCTAAAAGTTTTGCTACAAGATAAATTTTTTTGTCTTCAAGAAAAAGGGCACTCTTGGGACTTCATGGGAAATTTTCTGCCAAATCTTATCACTCAAAGAACTGACTTCATTACCAAGCTTACAGCCTGACTCCACTTGAACAATTTTCAGATCATACCAGGAGACACCCAGAGTTTCCAGGAATTCTTTAATCAGGAAGCTGATGAGTTTCTGAAAGCAGAGAGGTGACCTAAATAAAAACTAATTGCATAGGACCCAATGAACTGATGAGGAGAACTAGATTTGATTATTAATTTGAACTATTGATGTTTTATTGTGGACTTTCAAGTTGTATATACTCAGAACCCTTTTTTGCCTATATGTTTCTTAGCCTCACTGTGTTATTTTAAGCTAAAATTAACTTTCCAATAATGTCTGGGTTTTAGTGACCTCTGAGAATTCACTGACTTTCACTGATTCTTTTTGACTTGACATTAATCATTTTTATGGATTTAATAAATTATCTTTGTTCTTAAATGGATATCATTAGATAAATTAGCTGTGCTTCCAAGACCATTCCAAGAGTGTTATGCTTGAGAATTAACCTGTTTAATCAAGTACAATTATTTATCTATTTATTTATTTATCTTACATCTGTACCACAGTTTGCCCTCCCTCCTCTCCTCTCATTCCCCACCTTCCCCTCCACACTGCCCCAGTCCACTCCCTACTCCACCTCTGTTTCTGTTCAGAAAGGACCGGGCCTCCCATGGGTATCAACAAAGCATGGCATTTCAAGTTGTAGTAAGATTAAGCACCCCCCTTGCACTTAGGCGAGGCAAGGCAATCCAGTATGAGGAATAGACTACCAAGAGCCAGCCAAACCATTAGAGACAAACCCTGCTTCCATTTTTACGTGTCCCACAAATAGACTAAGATACACAACTGTCACATATATGTAGAGGGCTTAGGTCAGTCCCATGCAAGCTCCCTGGTTGTTGGTTCTGACTCTGTGAGTTCCTATAAGACCGGTTAGTTGCTTCTATGGGTTTTCTTGTGATGTCCTTGACCCCTCTGGCTTATACAATTCTTCCTTCCTCTCTTCAGCACGATTCCCCAAGTTCAGCCTAATGTTGAGCTGTGGCTCTGCATCTGTTTCCATCAGTTACTGGATGAAGGTTGTCTGATGACAATTGGGGTGATCACCAATCTGATCAGAGGAGATAGCCAGTTTAGGCTACATATTCACTTTTGCTAGAAGACTTAGCTGGGGTCATCCTTGCAGATTCGTGGGAGTTTCTCTTGCATCAGGTTTCTACCTGATCAGAAAAAGCCTCCTCTTTTCAGTGATCTCTTTCAGTACTCTCCTCCTCCACCCACTCCTCAACCTGGTCTCAGAGTTCTCATCCCCACCCATTCGCAATCCACCCAGGAGATCTCTTCTATTTCCTTTTCCCAGGGAGATTCATGTGTCCCTCCCTTGAGCCATACTGGTTACCTAGCCTCTCTGTGTCTGTGGATTGTGGCATGGTTATACTTTATAGTTAATATTCACTTATGAGTGAGTTCATATGATGTTTGTCTTTCTGGGTCTGGGTTACCTTATTGAGGATGATTTTTTTTTCTAGTTCCATCCATTTGCCTTAAAATTCCCTGAAGTTATTGTTTTTAATACTTCATTGTGTAAATGTACTGCATTTTCTTTTTTCATTATTGGATTGAAGGGCATTTAGGTTGTTTCCAGGTTCTGGCTATTATAAATAAAGCTGCTGTGAACAAATGTCCTTGTGGTATGATTGAGCATTCTTTTAGTATAGGCTCAAGAGCGGTAAAGCTGGGTCTTGAGGTGGATTGATTCCCAATATTCTGAGAAACCACCATATTGATTTCCAAACTGACTGTACAAGTTTGCACTCCCACAAGCAGTGGAGGAGTGTTCCCCTTGATCCACATCCTCTCCAGCATTAGCTGTCACTTTTGTTTTTCATCTTAGCCATTCTGACAGGTGTAAGATGGAATCTCAGAGTCGTTTTTGTTTGCATTTCCCTGATGGCTAAGGAAGTTCAAGTGTTTCTCTGCCATTTGAGATTTTTCTGTTGAGAATTCTCTGTTTAGGTCTGTACCTCATTTTTAAATTAGATTATTTGGTTTTTTGACATCTAGTTTCTTGAGTTCTTTATACATTTTGGAAATCAGCCCTCTGTCAGTTGTGGAGTTGGTGAAGATTTTTTTCCCATTCTGTAGGCTGCTGTTTCGTCCTATTGACAGTGTCCTTTGACTTACAGAAGCTTTTCAGTTTCATGAAGTCTCATTTATTAATTGCAAATCTCAGTATCTGTGCTACTGGTGTTATATTCAGGAAGTTGTCTCCTGTGCCAAAGCATTCAAGGCTATTTCCCACTTTCTCTTCTATCATTTCAGTGTAACTGGATTTATGTTGAGGTCTTTGATTCACTTGGACTTAAGTTTTGTGCGGGGCAATAGATATGAATCTCTTTGCATTCTTCTACAGGCTGACATACAGTTATGCCAGCACCATTTGTTGAAGATGCTTTCTTTTCTCCGTTGTATACTTTTGGCTTCTTTGTCAAAAATCAAGTGCCCATAGATACTGATTTATGTCTGAATCTTTGACTTGATTCCATTGATCCACCTGTCTGGTTTTGTGCCAATACCATGCTGTATTTATTACTATAGCTCTGTAGTAGAGCTTGCGATCGGGGATGGTGATACCTCTGGCAGTTTTTTTAATTGTACAGGATTGTTTTAGCTATGCTGGGTTTCTTGTTTCTCCATATAAAGTTGAGTATTGTTCTTTCAATGTTGGTTAAAAATTGTGTTGGAGTTTTGATGAGTATTGCATTGAATCTGTAGATTGCTTTTGGTAAGATGGCCATTTTTACTATGTTAATCCTAGTGATCCATGAGCATGGGAGATCTTTCCATCTTATGATATCTTCTCCAATTTCTTTCTTATACCAGTAGTATAAACAAACGTTACATCTCTATGTGGAAGCAATATCCAAAATGTCAGCCCAAGACAATGAGTTAGTATCTGGTTTAAAGAGTCTCAAACTCACCTATGATAGGAACATCACTTTCTGATAGGCCAAGCAACTTAGAAAATTCATATACATTGAAAACAATCCCCCAGAGAGCATGGATTCCTATCCTAATTGTCTTGTTTCACTCCCACTCACAATGTCCCTGACCACCGTGTAGAATCTACTTCTGAATTACTGTCTCTATGACTTAGACTTCCTAGCTATCATCTAGTGTTCCGTACTCAGCACTTCCTTTCAGTGTCCATGCTCATCAGTAACATCTGAAGCCAACCATACTGAGCCTTTCTGAAATGTCCTTAGATACAGACTATCAGGACTTTACCCTTACAGAGCCTGAATCTTACACCTCACTGGCCAGCCTCCATCTATAACCAACCTGGGTAAACTCAACTCACACCTCAGAGCCCAAGCAGTGGCATCCACTGTACATGCAGACATCATCACACTGCTTCTAATAGGTTATAATTTCAGGATCTGAAGTAAATGACATTTCAAAGCTGGCATTGTTCAAGAAATATACTTCACAATAAGGCTAAAAGACTGCAAAAAGAAAATGCAATTTTCTCCAACCAAAGGGAAAAGTAGCTTCTCACTGATAAAATTGCTGACATCTAAAACCATTAATCCAAAGAAAGAAAAGGAATTTAAGATAGGGTGAAATGCACTTTGGTCCTTCCTCTGTCCCTTGCTAGCTATGAAACTTCAGACAATCATTAACCTCACAGAATCTGTTCCATTATCTACCTAAGTGGCCATCTGGGAGAACTTCTAGATAATATAATACGTGTGAATATATATATATATATATATATATATATATGTTAATGTGTTGAATTAATATAAAGTATTATACCATTAACACAATGGTTATTAGAGTTCTTGGTGGGTAAAGAAAATGTAAGAAAGATTTGCAAAATTTACACTAAGAACTTGAAATCTGGGGTCACACTCATTAATGTAGTCTTGCTCTTTTAATAACCAACAGACTAAATCTACGTACTTTCTAAATTGGGAAAAATAGGAATTTATTAAACAAACTGCCCCAGGTAATGCCCATCTAAAATTATATTTAGGTTAAAGTATGAATTCTATTGTTCAATACCTTCAATCCAACCCCCAAATAAGGTGGAAGAATGTCTAGGTATTAAACTAGACAATAAAAGGCATTTGATCAGTCATATTTTGAATGAAATGACCGTGTTGTAACAGGCAATTTGATGTACCAACCCAACTTAACCTTGGATTTCTTTTTTTAGTATTAAAATAGCCATTTAGTCTAAATTTGAACGTGGTAAAAAAGAACTCATTACCTCCACAAAACTCATCATGTTTTTCTTAACTTAAGATGGACTGCCTCACCTTGAACCTCTACTATGAAGAGTCAATAAAATGTAATTGGAGAAAAGGAGGAGGGATGGGAAGTCATCTGGTCAAGAACCCGGTAACAAGACATGTTTTAATAAACTGTGGTAAGTGGGTGTATTCATAAAAACAATCTCATTGAGGTATTGTAAGGGCTGTGAGGAAAAGCAAAGACAAGATGGACCTTAATAGGTGTTGTATACTTTTGTGTAGAGGTTCAACAATGTGCTGTAGATCTGATGCTTCATCTTAAACTTCATGGATTAGTGGTTATTTTTCTTTTTTTTTTTCTTTATTCTTCTCTCATAAAATACATCCCAACCTCAGCCTCGCCTCCCTCCATTCCTCCTACCATTTCCCCATGTCCCCTCTCCCAGAGATACACTGCTCCTTTGTTTCCTTTCAGAAAAGAGCAGGCCTCCCAGGGACATCAACCAAATATGGCATTGGGCATAAGCTTTTATGTCAGGCCTGGACAAGGCAACTCAGTAGGGAGAAAAGTGTCCCATGAGCAGGCAAAAGAGTCAGAGATATGCCAGTCCCAACAAAAAAAACCCAAGCTATACAACTACAACGTGTATGCAGAGGGCCTAGTACAGACCCATATAAGCTCTGTGGTTGCCTATTCAGTCTCTGTGAGCTCCTATGAGACCTGCTTTGTTGATTCTTTGGGCCATGTTCTCCTGGTGTCCTCAGCCACTCTGGCGGGTTCCCGGAGCACAGCCTAATGTTTGATTGTGGGTCTCTGCATCAGCTCCTGTCAGCTGCTGGAGGAAACCTCTCTGATGACGATTGGGCTAGGCATTAATCTATGAAAACAGCAGCATTCACTTAGTTAATAACAAAATTTTTTAAAAGTCAGTTAAATTCCTCTAGTTAATTTGTTTCCTCTTGTTTGTCTCCATGTTAAGCATCAGACAAATTCAAATGTTTCCCTTGTGGTATGCTTTTGTGTTGTTTTGCAGTTTTAGCCACAGTTCTTTGAACCCACTCTAACTTATCACTGGTACTTAAACTGTGAGAACCAGCGTAAAAGAGAACATGCAGAAGTGGTGGAGCTGGTAGACCATTAGAAGTCCATTCCTTGGTTAATAGCATGCTTTTGTTGACTTAGCCTAGGATTGTCTTCACTTGTGTTGATGACTGCTTCACATACAAACTCATCTTAAACTTTTGGTAACTAAAACTCCTGATGTAAAAGCTCACATATCTCGTGTGTGTGTGTGTGTGTGTGTGTGTGTGTGTGTGTGTGTGTTAGGGCTTCAATATTTACTTTATCAGATATTATCCTATCTTTAGAAAACCACAGGTGCTGGCAATGGGGGCTAGCAGGACAATCCTGTAATATCTGTTTCTTTTAATTTATTGTACGTTCGGTGATTCAAATTCTACATCTACAACATAGTAGCTGATAGTTTAAAACATTTATTGTAATGAGTGCACTGCCAGCTTCTTTATATGATTTGTTTTATTAACTGCATTAACTCCATTAGGTAGATACTGTTAAGATAGTCATTTTAAATATGAGTACACTGAGGAAAGAGGTCCCGTAACTTGCTCATGTACTAGTGATATGATCGAAGCAAAATTTGAGCCCGGATAGTTATCTTCAGCACTACAGCACTACAGCTTCCAACACCATGCTGCTTCAACAGTCTCTCTCTCTCTCTCTCTCTCTCTCTCACACACACACACACACACACACACACACACACACACACACACACACTGAGGTCAAGGACTGAGTGCTAAGATACATCTTTGTGGAAACTTCCTGATGATGCAGATATAGTAATTAACAGTCTTTGTGAGGTGGGGAAGTGATGATTCAGTTGGTAAAGTACCTGTCACACAAACAGGGGGTTTGAGTTCAAGTTCCCAGAACCCCGTAAAAATTAGGGCATGGTGGCATATGCCTGTAACTTCAGCTATAAGAGGCAGTGAAGACAGACAGATCTCTGAGTTTGTTGACAAGGCAGCCAAGCCAAATCGGTAAGTTTCAAGTCCAGTGAGAAACCCTGTCTCAAAAAATAAAAGGAGAGAGTAATTGAGGAAAGAAACCTAAAGTTGATCTCAGGCCTCTGCATGTAAACAAACACACACATGTGCACACATACACACATTACATACCACAAGCATATAAAACCCACACTTACACACAAACAATAAATATAATCTCTGATTATCATCATTAAATTATTCATCAATATGATTAACACTAATTTAAGTATCCATCTTAATCAAACATGTCTCAGAAAACATGGTCATTGCCTGGTTTTTCAAACACACTACTTTGGGCATCCCTCTAACTTACTGAGATAGCAATCTCATCAGGAAAAAGAAATTAGGTTGCTCTAATTATGTTTCCTCTTAGTTAGCAGGCACCAGCCTCTTGTAATTACTGCTTCTGTTACTAGCTGCTCACAAACCATTTCTTTACTCATCAACTAAAAATACAATCCACAGTCACTAATTTTCCTAGTGTATAGTGTACAGGAATCTTCTTATCCCTTAAGAAAGTTGCAGAGCATTTATCAACCTTCATTTTTTTCAATATTATTCTCATTTTTCAAACTAAAAAATTTATAGAAATCCAAAAGACCATGCCAGTTTATCTCAAATTTGTTGTGCATTGGGAGCACCAAGTGACCGGGCATGTAGCTAATTTTCAGTTAGTAGCACATAAATTGTGTGTTGGAGTAATAAAAAGATGGCAATAAAACCTATAAAGCTCACATTTATAAAACAAAGTAATGAAAAGCAAATTGTCCCTCCATGTGAAGTCAAGTCATGAAATCCCTTTCTATAAAACCTGTACTTGAAGTAAGTGCCCATGGCACACTCCAGCTATTGATTCCTGCAAGTTAATAATTTCTACCAGTGGTATGCAATCCCCAGATGGCTGGTAAAACATCTGTCAACCTCTGTCACACTCTAAAAGGTAACTCAGTGGGCCAATAAAATTTGTGCATGTCTTTGGTGTGCAGGCCATTCTAGAAGATACAGTGGGGAAATGCAAGGCAAATAAATGTATAAATTGATTCAGAGACCAATGAATCTTAATGACAGCTCTCTGGATAAGGAAATATAAAGTCAAATTTAGGACAATATAGTGCCCCTCTTGGAATAAACACCAAGTTTTCTGAAATAATAAGTTGTTTTAAATCTATTTAGCACCATTTATATTTTCTTGCAATTAGAAAAACACACTTCTCAAAAATGTCGGACTTTACCACAGTGACAGATGTCATACCTATTGGGCTTTCAGACCCCTCCCAGGACAGAGTGTGTCTACTACAGAACCCAGAGAACAGGAAGAAGGCATGGGGCCTTGGAAGGGCGTGGTCTATCATGTTATCTCATAACAAGAGTATACAGGATATATATATATATATATATATATATATATATATATATATAGAGAGAGAGAGAGAGAGAGAGAGAGAGAGAGAGAGAGAGAGAGAGAGAGAGAGACTATGGGATGCAACACTTGACTCAAAGGTGGGGACAGGAGGAGGAAAGGGCTGTACATGTGGACATTTGGTGGAGCTCCTGACAACACAGAATTGCACAATCATCGCTCCTGACAGAAACACCTGGGGAAAGAAAGAGCCAAAAATGGAGCTGCAAATTCATTACATTAACTCCAGGGTGTTATAGCTGCACACGGGCAGCTGTAACACAAGAAAAGGGAAGTGAACTGATGGAGACAACACAAGAAGGGAAAGCCAAGGCCACAAAACACCATTCTCTGAGCCAGACCTTGGTGGTGGCGTTAGTTCATCGGATTCAGAATGCAACAAATTATTCTTGTTTAGGAACAAATGGACAGAAGTCATCAGTACCCTATTCATAAGGTAGAGAGTTCAACACTGCTTTTATCTGTATTCATCTTAAAAACAGTCCTCAAGACACAGTATAAAAAGCCATGTGAACTGAATGCTGCAATGGATCTTCTTATTAGTATTCCAGATCCTGTCAGGATTTGAATGGCCTAAAATAATTTTTTCTTTCAATTGGAAATTAAAGGCCCCTCAAAACCAAGAAAGGATCATTTAAATGCAAAAAGATATGCCCACTGCTTAGAAGATTCTTAATATGTTTAGTGAATTGATGTAATAAATGAGCCAACAACTAAACCCAGATCTTCTGTATCTCATATTCTAGTGTGGTTTTCTGGGACCATTTTAAAAACTACTAGAGAAACTTTTTAAAAGTGCATGCAGTGCTCACACTTTGACTCTCTCCAGAAAGAAAGATCTACTACACACTTGAAACAAGTTCTCCATGTGATTCTTACCCACAGCTAAATCTAAAACAAAAATGAATAAAATACAAGTATGAGGGTTTTATACCAGTAATTCTCGGCAGGAAGACTAGGTTTTGCTATTAATTTATTCTGTAACCTTGGGGAGTCTCCACACCTCTCTGAGCCACAGTTCTATCAAGCACAAAGAAGTCTGTGTCCAGTCCCCTCAGAAGGATGATGTGAGGACAGCAAGTAGTCAGGTAGATATAGCACACAGCACTGTGCCTGCAACTTGCTCAAAGCAAAGGAAAGAGAACTACATAATAAAAGGTGGTACACGGGGTCATAGAGGACAGAATATATTGCTACTCTCTTCCTCCATGAAATAATAATCACCGATGAAGATCATTAACATTAAACTTCATTACCTAACAACAACCATGTGTTAAATGGAATTAAAAACAAAAAAGCAAATATACAATTGCTGTAATCATTGCTGCCCTGGGCTCAAACAAGACCAACCCTATCAGCAATCAGTCAGATTTTATTAACTATTAATAGAATCTGGGAGCTGTGAAGGGTGGGGATTGCTGTCTTTAGTTGTGTCTCTCCTGCTGAGTCAACCAGGCTCCAACAGATCGCTATAAGCCCATGACCGTATAAATGCCCATGGTGAAACTTGGTAGGTCATAGAACAAAACAAAAAGACGCGATATCAAGGAGGGAAATGTGTGAGGAAGAGGAGGATGGATAGGTGTGGTGGAGAGGTGGGAGGTGAGAGGGGTCAGTAGGCAGAATTTATATATGTGAAATTTTAAAATATAAATTAAAATTTTAAAATAGTCACTGTGTGCCTATATCCTTACAATAAACCCACCACTATAACCACTACACAGTTAAAATTACAGCCTAAGATGGTAAATTCACAGAAGTGTATTAGTTCTCAAAGGAGAACAAGTTGTTATAAGACAAGGTCATTCTACGTATTGACTCTCTTCTACACATGACCATTTCTATTTCTCAGCTATGCTATGACACAGTCAGAGAGACTCTCCCTAGGATACCAGTATCGTGCTGTTTAGACTTCAATGCCACCAGACTTATGAGTCAAATGAACTCTACTTATAAGGCATCCAACCTCAATTATTTTGTTATAACAACATGAAATGAACTCATCCAGTGATCCCTTCACTTTTATTATTTTTGGTTTAAAATGTATTTTATTGTTTTGATCTATTCTTTAAAATACCTAAAATAAAACTACATTTCAATACCCTACTGAGCAAACTAAGGACACAAATTTAAACAAATGGCTTCTTCATACATCAGTCCTCTCTAGGATAATATGAGTCACTCCATGTAACTTTAGGTTTGAATCATTTCTATACCCATTTTGGGGGTCTTGATGTTATATACTCAGTTCACTCCAGTCATTTCTCTGTCATAAAAAAAAATCTATTTGAGTGAATCCTTGATAAGGGAGCTATGCTGTGTTTCTTCCATTAGCTTAGTTCTGAGAAAGATGGTGAATATTTAATGGGATTGGAATTAGCTAGAATGTTTGAGCTGCAACAAGGACATCACTCAGCAGTGAGGTCCCTGGGTGGGAATACAATTAGCAGACAGTGTCACTTCTCTATGACATAAGTTGACTAAAGATGCCACAGAAAGAGTTCGGAATAAAAACTGACACTGCCTACCTTTAGGACATCTCCTTTACACTGCTTTCCTCACCCAGAAGCATGCAGCAGTCAGAACATTTTCTCATTGGATAGCATGTCTAAGAAAAGGGATCGGTGTCTTGCCTGGCAGACCTGCTGTTCTTGAGCCCCAAGGTTCCCTTTTGGCTTTCAATTTCTTTCATATTAGATGTGAGTACTGAAGCAATGACTCAGGAGCTATGGCTCTCATTAGAATGTATCAAAGAGCAATGGGAGGGAAAAGGGAGGGCTTTATTTGAACTTCTAACCTGACAAATCTAATTTGCAGACAAATGAACCTAATAGAACAATGGGCCTCATTGGTCAGAAAGTGCATTCCACCCCATGTCATTATTCCAGGTTTCAGCCTGGCAGCCTGTGAAAAGCTTAATAAGGCAAGATAACCTTTAGTAATCAGTTTATGTTCTGAAAGTACCTCTGCTACAAAAACTTGCTCAGAAAAAAACACAAGATTCTGTTTCGCTAACTCCAATTTTCATCCATTAGTGGCATAAGCATTTATGGAGCACCTATGATACATGAGGCAGAGGTTTGGAAGGCAGAGGTGGGGACCTTGTGGGGAAGAGCAATCATGAATCTGCCCTCACAGAGTTCACAATTTAATATGGAAGACAAACCCCCACGGCAAGTTAGGGCAAGAGGTAGCATATTTTATTCCAGGATGTTGTAGGAAAGTGCAAGAGCACACTGGAAGGTTCTGATTCTGTTTTAGGATCCATGACAGGTTCATGGAGAAAGTAACAGTTACCACTGAGAGATACACAAAAGTCACCCCGTATGTCAGGCCTCTCATTCTGTTTCAGATGTTCTCATCCTCGCTCCAGATGCTCTGAAGGCCACCAGATCTTACCAGACTAAACATTCCCATGCAGCTGTAACCTCTGGCTGCCATTCTCTGCCTAGCATCTTGCTCAGCTCCCCTCCAACACTATGGTCTTCCTAGCTCCCCACTCAGTGACCATATTGGATGTGAGATATCTAAAACAGGGAGATGAACCTCTAACCAATTAAAAAGGAGGTACTGATGACAAACTTCCTTTTTCCTCCACCCAGGAACTGCTCTGAAAACAGTTCACTTTTCCAAGAGTCACATAACAAAACTGAGCTATCAGTCATCTTGAGCAGAGACTTTCCTTAATGGGTTTGCTTTTCTTTTCTTCCCTGTTCCTCCTTTACCTCTCACTGCTTGTTCCCTGGAGGTGGCTTCCTTGAAGGAGAGTAGTTATTCTTAGCCTCTGCTTTCTGGAACTCACTGTCTGAAAAATTGAAGCACTTATAATCTGCTATAGTAGATGAGTTATATTCCAACCAGAAAGAAACACAAGCTCAAAACCCAAGGTTCTGAGACATTAATTGAATAGGACCAGACAAACAGTAAGAGAACAGAGACAGAAAATGAACAATCATTTGAGGCACCAAAGAAGGGAATAGTTGGTGCGTCATTTTCAAAAGTTTCAGTATACTCTCTCCCGTATGGGAACCTTTTCCCACTTGTGACTCTTGAGCATTCAAATTATGGTGAGTCGAACCTGATAGGAGTTGTAAGTATAGAGAACATACAATATTCATAAAACAGAATCAAAATAAGTAAAACATCTCAAATTTTATCGTTGATTACATAGAATTAGCAATACTGTGGTGTGTTGAGTTAAACAAACAAACAAACAGCACTAAGATTGATTTCACCAACTTCCCTCCCCTTTTTTAATGAACCTAACACAAAGTGGTAAATTATACACATACTTTTCATTATATGATTTTTCTAATCTTTTGAAATTAAAAAATATATTATTTTCCCTTCCTACAACTCTTCCCATGTGCTCACCACCTTGGCCTCTTCTTTTTTCCTTAATTGTTCTGAGAGAGAGAGAGAGAGAGAGAGAGAGAGAGAGAGAGAGAGAGAGAGAGAGAGAGAGAGAGAGAGAGAGAGAAAGAGAGAGAGAGATATTTCAGGACTGACCACTTGGTATTAAATAAACTATTGGGGGAGAAAGGCTCTTCCCTGGGGAAGACCATTTCTCCCCTTTTGGTATTCCTTAGTTGCCTGTAGTTCTTTGTCTATGGTTGGGGCCCCATGAAATTACAACCTCCATATCGGCATATCTACTTACGCCATCCTTGTTTAGGTCTTGCTTAGGCAGCCGTGTTGTTGGGGTTCTGTGGGAGTAGCTTCCCTCAAATTTCTAGGAGATACAATCAATCTCACAGCAGACTTCTTGTTCCTCTGGTTCTTGGGAGCATTCTGTCCTCTCTTTCACTATGATTCCTGAAGCTTAGGTGCAGGAGTAGTGTTGTAGATTTATCAGTAGAGGCTGGACACCACCCAATCACAGTTCTCTGTACTCTGATCTCATTAGTGGCTTTCTAAAATAACCTCCATCTGTTGTAAATACAAACTTTCTTTAATGAGTGGTGGCAGCTGCTGTGGGATGGTCTGTATGTCAAGTGTGTTGCTGATTGGTCAGTAAATAAATCACTGATTGGCCATTGGCTAGGCAGGAAGTATAGGCGGGACAAGGAAAAGAATTCTGGGAAGTGGAAGGCTGAGAGAGGGTTACGGCCAGCCGCCACCATGACAAGCCGCATGGGAAGATCCCGGTAAGCCACGAGCCATGTGGCAAGGTATAGATTAATGGAAATGGATTAATTTAAGATATAAGAACAGTTAGCAAGAAGCCTGCCACGGCCATACAGTTTGTAACTAATATAAGTCTCTGTGTTTACTTGATCGGGTCTGAGTGGCTGTGGGACTGGCGGGTGAGAGAGATTTGCCCTGACCATGGGCCAGGCAGGAAAACTCTAGCTACAGGCAGCCATACTTTTATGTGGGCATAAGGATAAATACTCAGAATGCTGTTAGGAATTATGCTGTTTTAGTAAATTGGTGGAATAAGGTTCTCCTCCAATATCCATGACCTCACTAGTGCCAGGTTGCCAGGTAATTGTCTAAGATTCCAGTACCAGGTATAAATTCTCTCTTGTTGAGTAGGCTTTAAGTCAAATTAAAGAGTTCTTGTTTACCACTAAGATACGCATGCCACTACTGAACCCTTATGGTTATGTCTCCATGTTGGTTATTGTGTGGTTCATAGGCATCATAGCTGGGTAGAACTGTTGGTTGCATCCCTCCCTTGGAAACTTGCATGGTGCCCTCAAGCACCATGAAAACTAATCCTCAGGGAGGAAGCCTTTTGATTATATCTAGTTCAATCCTTAGAATTCTGTGTCTGAAGTGCATGGTGTCTTCAGCAATAAGGACTTAACCTTTAACCTCTGGTGGCAATCAAGAGTGACAGCAACAGGCTATGTGTCTTGGTAGGCTCTTGGTCAACCCGGACCAAGAACTTCAAAGGGGCATTCTCATGCCTGGTATTGAGGTTTCTGGTAGACAGTCTATAGATAGCTCTTGGGGAAAGCATTGCCAGACTAAGTGAGAAAATTTCATTTAAGCTATATATGTTTGTGTATGTAATTTTAGGTAAATAAATAATATGATTCTTTATGACTTTTCAGACATCTTTACTTTTATTTTACCCTCCTCTCTCACTCTCTCTTACTATATTAACCTCCCACTTCCCTCCCTAATTAAATCCCCCCATTTTTTTCATTTCCCTTTTCCAAACACTTGTACCCTGTTATGTTCCTCTCTACCGCTACCAGCCATGTTCTCTTTTCTTTCTGGTTTCTGTGATTACTCCAGGTTATAGACTCCCATCTGAAGATTTGGAAATAAAAGCCACAGATAGAGAGCATTCAGTGTTTTGCCTTTCTAAATCTAAGTGATCTCACGCAATATAATCTCTTCTAATTCCTTTCATTTACAGACATTATTTCATTTTTTTTTCTTGCTGGTGAATAGTATTCCATAGTGTATAAGTAGTACATTTTCATTATCCTTTCATAGATTTTTAGGACATTTAGGTTATTTCTGTTTCCTAGCTATTCTGAGCAGAGCAGCAATGACCATGGCTGAGTAAATATCTATAGGGTAGAATATCAAATATTTGGGGCATTTGCCATGGAGTGGTGTAGGTGGGTCATAGGTAAATTTAATTTTAGCTTTCTGAGAATTCTCCACACTAATTTCCATAGTGACTGCACCAGTTTGCAATCCCATCAACAGTGAATGAGAATTCCCTTTTGCCCTCATCACTACCAGCTTCTGTTGTCCATTATTTTGTGGTCTCTGCCATTCTGACTGTGGTAAGACAAAATCTCAAAGCTGTTTTATATTTTCCTAGTTGCTAGGGATGATGAATAATTTGGGAGTATTTCTTAGCCACTTTTGTCTCTTCTTTTGAGAATTCTGTCTAGATCTATAGTCCATTTTTAATGAGTCATTTGTTTGTTTGTTGAGTGGGGTTTTTTGGCAGATGTATAGCTAAAAAAAATCTCTTCTATTCTGGGAGCTTCCTCTTCATAAAGTTGATTGTTTCTTTAGGGGTGGAACTTTTTAATTTTATGACATACCACTTGTCCATTGATGGCTTGAATTCTTGGGCAAATGGTATCCTATTCAGAAGGCCCTTTCCTACACCTAGTCCCTGTAGGTAATGCCTTGTTTCTTCTAGCAGTTTAAGTATTTCAGGTTTCACATTTAGGTCTTTGATATATCTGGAGTTGGAGTTAGGTTTTGTGCAAAGTGACAGATAGGGTCTAATTTCATTCTTCTACAGGTGGACATTCAGTTTCCTAGTGTCATTTATTTTCTCCCTCATATGGTTTTGGAATATTTTTCAAATATTAAATATATGTAGTTACATGTATCCATGTTTGGGCCTTTGATTTTATTCCACTGGCTTGCATGTCTGTTTTTGTGGTAGTACTGTACTGTTTTTATTACTATGGCTCTGTAGTATATCTTATAATCTGGAATTGTAAAAAGTCCAGCATTATTCTCTTTGTTCATGTTTATTTTGGATATCTGAGGGATTTTGTGGTTCCATGTGAATTTTAAAATATTTTTTCTATTTCCCTGAAGAATAAGATGGGACTTTTGATTGGGATGGCATTGAACATGTAAATGATTTTTGGTAGAATGGCTGTTTTTAAAATATTCAAGCTATAGCATGGGATGTCGTTTCATTTTCTAGCATCTTTCTTTATCAATTTCTTTATAAATTTGAAATATTGGACAATTCCGGCTTAGACTTCATCTTAAAGACAATGGGAATCCACAGATAATTCTAATCAGATAGCAACATAATCAGATTTTCCTTTTTTTTTTTTTTTTTGAACATCACTCTGGCACTAAAAACAATTTAGATGCACAGAACCTGATAACAATGTTAAAGTAATCCAGAACCAAAATGTGTGTGTGTGTGTGTGTGTGTGTGTGTGTGTGTGTGTGTGTGTGTATCCTCATTCACATGTATCAATACAGGCACACACGTGCCATGCACGCCACAAGTAAGGAAGTCAGAGGACAATCTCTGTGTTATTCCTCTCATTCTACCTTGTTTAAGATGATGTGCCTTTGCCGGACGGTGGTGGCGCACGCCTTTAATCCCAGCACTTGGGAGGCAGAGCCAGGCGGATCTCGGTGAGTTCGAGGCCAGCCTGGGCTACCAAGTGAGTTCCAGGAAAGGCGCAAAGCTACACAGAGAAACCTTGTCTCGAAAAAAAAAAAAAAAAAAAGATGATGTGCCTTTATTATTTTCTACTTCATATGCCAGGATATCTAGCTCATAAGCTGCTGGGAATTCTCTTGTCTCTGCCTCCCAATTCCTAATAGTAACACTGAGATTGCAGATGCATATTTGACTTTTCATGGATTCTGGGGATAAAACTGAAGTTCTCACTTTCGTGCAGTGAGAAGCACTCTCACATATGGATCCCTCTCTCCAGTCTCAAATGAAGTGTTATCCTGGATCTGAAGTAACTTTAATGGTGCTAGAGAAATAGTTTGGAAGTTAAGAGCACATACTTCTCTTCTAGAGTATATGAGTTTAGTTCCCAGCTCCTAAAAAATCACCTGTAATGTCAGCTCCAGGGGAATGCAATGCCTCTAGCCTCTGAAGGTACCTGCACATATGCATATTCAGACACACATACATATAATTAAAAATAATAAAAATATAGTAGGAAAGAAGTAGCATTTGTTCTACTGAGCAGATTCAAGAAATAAAGTTGACAAGGTCTGAAGAAAGCTGGATGCAGGTATGAAAGAGATGTCATAGACTTGTTGTGGGTTACACATGAATAATTGGCAGATGGAAACCCACTTACAGAGTTGCAGCATTGTGAAGATAAATTATAAATTAATTTATCTTTAGGAATGTAAAGTATGATATATGTCTGTGGTAACCAAGTGGAAGGGTTCAGAAATAGTATGTTACCAGGAATACATATCTTGAAAAAATGAAGAGACGGTGTTGAGCTCATTGGTTCTGCTATTATTTCATTACAGTCGATTACATGGGCTAGAAACCAAGGTTCAGAAACAGCACATAGAGATAGAGAAAGAGAAGATGCCATGACTTCATTTGAACTTAACCATGTCTCTATGTGAAGTGTTTCTCCACATGACTATCAGCAGGTGGTTTTCTATCCCACACCCTCTTGTATGACAGCCATGATTCGGAATTATCCACATTTCTTGTTTCTTCTCCCACATTACAACTACCTAAACCCTTTTTAATCCTGTTGTTTTGACTGTAACATGCTCCAGCCTTCCTTATCATCACCACCTATCCACATTCTTTATTTACTGAAGAGTATTGGACTATGTCTTATCTAGTAGTCACTTCTAACCCATTCTCCATTATCTTGTGAGAATTAAAGGTACTACATTATGGCTGCTTGTTTTCCTAGGCACTTTATCTTTGGTGACACCTCATGCCTCATTGCTATAAACACAGTAAGACCCTGGCACCTGGAAATTATAGTTTCAAACTTATCACTTTCCATCCACAGTTCTCTAATACTTCTCTTTATCCAAATACTTCTTGCCCATCAACCATTTTGGAACGTATTATCCTTTGACTGCCTACTTTCTTTTTTCATTTTCTTCCTGATTCTGCTTCTATTTTATTATTTTTACCATCTGAATGTTTTGGTTATTTTCCTTTTTCTAAAACTTATTGAAACTAAATATACATGAACTCATACAGGAATCTCTTTACTGTCTTCCTTCAGGAACTGAGTTATTGCTGAAGGAATCCACAAAACATTGTAAGTCAGATTGATGTCACTATAAATCTGGGTTCATCAAGTCACTGAGTATGTGATACCGGATTATTCTGTTTATCTCTGTGACAAACACTTTTAAGAAAAGTGGCTTAAATGAGTCATTTCTTGGGCTCATGGTTCCAGAGACTTCAGTTCATGGAGGACCAGGTCTACCACTACAGCATTGAAGGCAGAAATATCATGGTAGAATAGAGCACACTGGGGCACAGCTGCTAATCCCATGGTGCAGGGAGACAAACCGAAAAGGGAAGAGGTTAAGGTCAAGATACCTTTCAAATCCATGCCCTATTGACCTAATTATCCCAATCTGGTCCTACTTCTTAGTTTTCTGCTGCCTCCCACTAATTCCACTGTATTATAAATCCATTGATAGAGTCAACCCATTGATTAGGCCAGGGACCTCATGTCCTAAGCACCTCTCAATAGCACCAAGAGCTAGGAACTAACTCTTCAACACATGATCCTTTTAGGAGGACACTTCAGAGCCAAACTGTATTAAGCATTAGCCTTAGGTCTGATAATTTCTCTTGAGTAATACTTCCTCATAGCCCTTACCTAAGACTTACCAAGTTCCCATCAGTGTTTTACAACCTCAGGTTTCCCTACTTCTGTCTTTAGTCTCACAAAATGGGACTAAACTCTACCTCACAAGGAAAGTAATCACTGTCATATATACATACCCTCAGCTTCTCAACAAATAATAGGAAATCTCAATGCATTTGTACACAGAAACCTAGAGATCATCCTAGCTAAGACATATCTCTTGAAATATTTTCAATATTCTTGATCCTCCAGGTATTCTTGAAAGTGACCTAGTCCTTTGAGCTTCAATGACAATAGCTCACAAACAGGACTGTTTATGAATGTAATTTTAAATATCACAGTTCTAGGGGCTGAGTTCAAGATTAAGGTACCAGTATATTCAGTGTCTGGAGAGGACCCACTTGCTGTCTCACAGATGGTATCTTACAAGTATGCCTTGCCGTGGTAGAAGAGGTGAGACCATTTCTCCCAGATTTCTTCAATAAGAGTACTAATATCACTCATGAGGGCCCACCTTCATGACCTAATCACTCCTCAAACCTCAACTACCATTTAGGATTAATATTTGAACCTATAAACTTGGGGCACATAATTATTTATACCATATCAATATTCTATGCAATTTTCTTATCTGTGCCATTTTAACGGGTCTTTGTCAAGCATCTTTAAGCATCCTTAAGTGTCTGACATCTTTAAAACAAAACTAAAGTAACTCTTCAGTTCAGCCCTAAACATCTAAACACCTCTGCCACTCTCCTCCAGAGCTCTGAAATATCTCCAAGATCAGGAAACATCTTGAAAGAGGGGATAGAAAGAACATAAGAACCAGAGGATGGAGAAGAGTGCTTGAAACACCATCTTCTGGAGCTAGAGAGTTGGCTGAGTGATTAAAAACACTTGTGCTTGTAGAGCATCCTGGTTCAATTCCCAGCTCCCACATGGTAACTCATAGCCTTCTATAACCCCAGCACTAGAAGATCCAGCACCCTCTTCTGACCTCCAAAGTAACCAGGCATATGCGCAGTGTGCATGCATACACGCAGGTGAAACACCCATAGACATAAGATAACAAAACAAGTCATTTTTAAAAAGAAAGAAACACTTTCTTCTGGACATGACATGGCTGTTGCACCCAATGGCTCCCAGCAGCTATGGCTGCCTACACAAAATCTGCACAATATGTAGCCCCGAACATTTCATCATGAATAGGAGAAGGCAGACGTCATAATTCCCGGCTAAAAAAGCAACAGATTAAGGTGCAGCCACTGTGTCAAAGTTAAAACAACACCGATAAGTTGCTCAAATTCCATCAAATAACTTTAAATGCAATGGGTCAATAAAAAAAATTAAATGGGGCAGTGAGATGACTCAACAGGTAACTGTGCTGGCCACCAATTGTGACAAGGTAAGTTCTATACCTAGGACTCACGTAGAGGAAGGAGAGACCCAACTCCCCACAAACTGTTCTCTAAACCCCACACATGTGTCATGGACACATACATGCATACATACACACACAGAGAACAAGTGAACGTGTTTTTTAAAAGTCAGGAAAGTAGGAGGAGGGCTTGTTGGAAGAAGAAAGGGTTGGAAAGGGTCATTATACCTATTTCTTCATTTCTTACCAACTTATAACCAATAACCAATAACTTAGCAACCTGGCTTATGCCCCGAAACTCTAAATTCCTTGAATAAACACTGCTCCTCTCGTATGGGCGTGTTATTCACAAACGTGTGTTCTCACCTCATTGTTTGTTTGTTTGTTTTTCCCCCGTCATGTCTATTTTTAATTACTGTGTTTTTAATGAGATGTATAACGGCTTTTGTCATTGCCTTAACTCTCACGTTCTTATTCCTGGTCAGCAAGAAGATTGGACAAGGGTTATCCACATGCAATGCCAGCAAGGCTGAACGTCTTCATTCCTCTGGTCTGTTGAAGCCTCTGCCACTTTCCTACACTGGACCTCCAAGTGAAGCTCTGAACAGCAATGTCAGCCAATTAAAAAGATGCCCATTAAGTTAAAAATCACTGAGCTGAGTGACTCACAAGAGCATGAAAAACCAATCCACCTTTCACAGAGTCATGGCAAATAGCCTAGCCTGGGGCCTCCCAAGCCTTTATTTGCACTGGTTTCAATAGCTCTTTATGAGGATAGATATCTTTTACTATTCAGTCTTTAACTTGCCAACCATTTAACATTAAGTTATGACCTAAGAGAAGGCAGCAGCAGGAAATTCAGCGAGGTAGACGGCTCCCCTGACAAAAACAACTCAGGTCCAATAGCTCTGAAACCTCCATCCCTAGGACAAAATGTAATAGAGTCGGTCTTTCTTGAGTCTCCTTGTCACCAGCCCTCTATGATATAATGCCACAGTTAACAAATAGTTTTCTCACTCACTTCCCTCTAAGGAACTGCCCCACCGGGAACACTATTTCCTCCTGTTTCTAGTGCTGTAATCATTCCTCTTCAGTGATTTCTAGCCCAGTCTGTATTGAGCATCTCCAAAAGTAGTTTCTAATATAGGAAGACTAGGCCCTACATCTAAATATTTGGTTTCAACTGACCATACAGCTTGCCATGAGATTCCATTATAAATAGGACAAGTTTTTATTTGAGTGCTCCCAAATATTCCATGTGCAGTGTGAAAAGCTGCTCACAAAAACTTCATTTGTGACCAGCGGTGCTGGTGTGTTATACAGCACACATTCCCACCTTGGTTCTCTGTAAGCAAACATGTGGTTTTGTCTACTTGATCAACTTCATGCATGGAACAATGTACTAGAGTTACTACTGATCTAACATTCCTGTGGTACTGTCCTTCCCCTGCCCAATAATACGTGTAACATACTACTATGAGATGCTTTTGCTTTTCTAATTAATGGAGGGTAAGAAAAGTCTGCTAAGTGGTGCAAGGTAAAGAAATGTGCACTCGTGTGTGTGTGTGTGTGTGTGTGTGTGTGTGTGTGTGTGTGTCTGTGTGTGTGTGTGTGTGGTGTGTGGAGACAGAGAAAGAGAGAGAGAGAGAGAGAGAGAGAGAGAGAGAGAGAGAGGAGAGGGAGAGGGAGAGGGAGAGGGAGAGGGAGAGGGAGAGGGAGAGGGAGAGGGAGAGGGAGAGGGAGAGGGAGAGAGAATAGTGTGGAGGGATTTAGAGATTTCTCTTCCTAAAAGATATAGGTCAGTCTGTAATCCTGCAAGTACAGCTACCATGCGGTCAAGAGGGAAGCGGGGACAGGGGATTTGCCAAAGTGAAAGGCAACACAATAAGAATGGCAGAATGGGAAAGTGCTTATTAACCACAGCTCTTAGCTTCAGGCAACATGAAAAATTCTGCTTTATTTAAAGATGATTTGTTAAAAATCATTCAACATCTGGAAAATTCAGCTGTAAGCTATACTTCTCTCTGCAAAACTCCAAACATCACAGCACAATGCTACAAAGTGCTGCAGTGGAAGTTTTCAGTCCTGCTACAGCCCTGCACTGGTCCGTCTAGCCTGGGAACTGCATGCTGCCATCCATCTGTGGTGCTATCTTTGATTCTGAGTAACGGCCTAAAGCACCTAGGGAGAGCCTATACCAGTGGTTTTCAACCAGTGAGCTGCGACCCTTTTGGGGGCTAAATGACACTTTTCACAGGGGTCACCTAAGACCATCAGAAAATACAAATATAAACATAATTCATAAAAGTAGCAAATTTAAAGATATGGAGTAACAGTGAAAATAATTTTATAGTTAAGGGTGACCATAACATGAGGAACTGTACTAAAGGGTAGCAGCATTAGAAAGGTTGAGAACCAATGATCTAGACTCTAGTGCTATTGCCCCAATCAAGAAATGTTTCTAAGACAAGTGAGTGGGAACTTCAGCTTTGATGCTGAGAAGTTGGCTCTGACCAAGAACTCATGCCGAATTCCTGGAATCAGAGATAGGAAAGTCACAGGCTGAAATACCACATAGAAGGCTGATAACTCAGGACAAGTGAAACCTCACTTAGTCCTAGGAGAGGCTATAAAACCTCAGTTGAAGATAATTCATTATACTAGTCTAATTTTATAGAAGATCAAAAGGTTTCTTTTAAATGTAAATGAATGAGAATGAACCAATTTTCAACCCTATTCCCAAGCATGTTAGCTTCTACCACTCTAGCAAATTACTACAACCTTAGTGACTTAAAACACATAAATTCATATACTGTAGATCCAGAATGAGTGTCTCTAAAGCAAAAAGCCAGTATTCATTCCAGAAGACAGGGAACACAATCCATTTCCTGACCTTCAGCCACTGATGTTCTATATGCAGTGACTCAAGACATCCTTCTGGCAAGGACTGCTCTGTCCTCACACTGTGACCCTCTCAGCTTATAAAAACTCTTTTGGCTACATGGGACTCATTTGATAACTCAAGACGATCTTCTCTTTTCAATGTCGTTAATTTAACCATATCTGCAAATTCCCTTCCAGTGTCTTAGCTAATACCTACAGGTCCAGGTAGAGATGCTTGGGGTCTCTTACTCAGTATATACCACCCGATAACATAAAGGCATAACTCTTTCTCATGTGATGATGCTCATCGAAACCATTGTCTCATTTGTAGATCTGAACTTTGACTGATACTCATGGTTTCTAATTTCACTTTGTCCAATAACAGTATCAGCAGGAGTGGACGGTGTAATCAAATAGTAACCTGGGGACAGCTTACTGAAGGGAGTTTGAAGGAACAGGTGAGTACAGAAACTCGAAGCGAGAGCTGCACATTGGAGATAAGGCACTATTGAGCCTCTGAGCTTGGATGGCCTGGGAGCAGATCTGAAAAGAGGACACTCCCACTGGAGAACTCTGAGTGGGAGCAAGATCACTTGATCCCAGGAGTTATGGATACTGAGACTTGCATAAGATTTTAAGTTTTCTTCCTCATTGATTATTTGTCTCTTTAATGTTGACTTTAAAGTTTTTTTCTCACTTAGGTGAGCCAAAAGTAGTCTAGCTCCCCATAGTCCATTCTCAGAGTCCTCATTAGTCCTATACCAATTTGTCATTTGCAGAAAAAAAATCATGAAATCCTCAAAAGAAAATGGAGGGGGCAGCGTAAACATTAGGCATGGCTAGCAGTTTATACATGGTAGCATCTATTATCTAATATTTTTCAACATCTCCACTTTAAAATTATTTTGGTTTATATAGAAACCAGTGAAATTAAATCCATAGAGAGAAACCAAGGCATCATGATACATCCAACATGTCATCCAGGTCTAGACCACCACAGCCTAAGCTTACGTGGTCACCTGACCATTGTTCAGCCTTCGCTTCTGAATACTTTTTCCCGACCACTGAAAATACCACTGTCCATGCCAACAGTCCAACACTGAGCCTTGTCTCACCTCTGTGAGCATCTTTGTATTTTATCACTGGATTGTGCTGAAGGCTGAGAAAGATATTAAATATGGGCCAGGACAAAAAAAATAATCACTGAAAAGCCACTTCTCCTGACACCGACAGATAACAAGCAGAAGAGGAACGCATTTTACTGCCATATCTGTGACTACCTCTCAGCCAGAAGAACGAAGCTCACTGCATACCACTGAATCCCTTCACTGCTGCAGCACGGTCATTTGCATCCTGCCAGGATGGTCTCAGGAGACATGTCTAATGTAGTTTCAGCTCAGTTGGGTGGTTCTTTCAAAATCATGTATTTGTAGAGAAGTTCTGTTGATGAAAAAAAAAAAAAAGCACATGTGTAGAACTGACTTTTAAACCCTTCCTCACACTGAATGCTTCATTCAAATAGAACTTCCAACAATTCAAAGACAAGAGCTCAGAAAAGAGGAAAGAACTCCTTCTGAACACAGCCTTAACCGAGTACGCCGGTGCGGTCTGAACACTGACAGAGTTGCGCTTTCAAAATAGCAGAACCTTATCTGCCTTCCAGAAGTCTCCCTATGTGGTGAACCCTAAGCAGCATAGAATTTACGAGGCCAATTATAATTACCTGGATTTGTTTTGATTACACTGTCACTTGCTTATTGCTCTCTTTCTAATTTGTTTGTGAAATCAATATGAACTAGTAGAGGATGGGCTTTTTCACGAAGGAAAAAAAATGAACTATTTTTGTGACATGAGAAAAGCTGATCATTTCTGGTTTCCTCAAAGCAGTCTCTAATTTGATTGCCCAGATGAATGAAGGAACAGTAAGAAACTTATTCTAAAAGCCACAGATAATTTTTTTAGACATGGTAGTAGACATCAATTTCTTCATAATATATCAATACATCCTTCTAAATAACAAAATATAAATGAACCATGATATGGAATATAAATACATTTAACTAACAGAAAACACTCTTTCTAAAACTATAACACTTGCACAAAATGTCACAATGGTATAAAATGTGAAGATGCATGAGATTAACACAGCCTAAATGTCTTTACAGTCTACTTGTCAGTCTCCTGAACCTGTGACAGCTATGGCCTCTCATCAGTTGTTTTTTATCATCCTTTGGTAAGTTCAAAAGGGCAAGGGCCACACTTCCTTCCTGCCTCTTCCCACACACACATTTTTCATCCCTGCACATATCATTGTGGAACTACTTTACCTTTTCAAAGAAAGAAGAGCCATCATTAAACAGATGTTCATTAGCAAAATATCCCTCATCAGAAATAGACAAGAATTTCTGAAAAGTAAAAAGCCATGAATCCTTTTTCCTAATCACACGGCCTCATTCAAAGCTATAATTGAACAGACTAATTATTAAAGGTAATTCAGCATTGCTTTGGGTTTGAATCAAGTCAGCCCTGTGCCAAGGAGTGAGCATTGTGCAACTTTCTTATTACAACTGTTTCCTAGGAGAAATTTCTAATCATTCATTGAGATGGTTTTTTTTTCATGTTTACAATTCATGTTCCTTTATCTTTGTTAACCACATTTCATGAACCCCTATAACTTGTATGTACACTTGAAAATGGCAAATTTAAAATTCAATGTTCTCAAGTCACAGCTAACAGCCAGTACAGCCTACTCTCCAGGCAAAATTCATAAATCCTAAGGTAGCCATGCCAGCATCTTGCAGACACTCTTAGGGAAGACAGGCTTATGTGAGGTTATCCAGAGGGACACTAGAAGCTGGCTATTTCTGGAAAATGAATCTTGTTTTGTGCTTTACAGAAAGCCTCTTACTACAATGGGAGTTCCACAAGGCATAGCCTTTCTGTTGCATGTGTTACTAGAACTAACACACTAGTGCTGTCTGAAAGAAGAAATACAATCCAAATAAAAATTCTAAGGCAGAGAAATAAAAATAATTACAGACAGGAAAGAGTGTAATGAAAGAGCAATCTGGGAGCTTTCTGCAAGAGTCGAGAAAACTAAGTATTTTTCCTGCAGAAATTAAAGTTATCCAGTCCAAAATTAGTGACTAATGATCAAAATACTTGCTACTTAAACAGCCTGTCAAATTGTAACTATGTAGACAAAATACCCCTTCAGAAGCTTGAGGACAGTTCCCTTGGTAAAGCCCTCACTATGCAGGCATAAGGACCCAAGTGCAGGTCCCTAGTAACTACTTCCAAAAGTAAAAGCTAGGCATGATAGCACTGAGAAGGTGGAGCCAAATGAGTCCTTAGAGCTTGCCAGCCAGCTTCTCTTGTGGCCAGCTTCTCTTGTGGAAGCACTGAGTTCCAGCTTCACTGAGAGATTCTTATCTCGAAAGATAAGGTGAGAGTAGTAAAGGGAGAACCTCAGCATCAGCCACTCAACCCTGCACACACTATCCCTACATGACAGGTTCGTGTGAATAAGTGGGTGACTGTTGATCCGAGGTCCAGGACATAGTACAAGATGATCCCGGGGTATCTTATGATTCTTTAATTTAGGAAAGTATTTGAAGAAAAGAAGGTGTGGACAGGGTGGCCACACACCAAAAGAGTATTAAAGTTAACCAAATTAACTTGGAAGCTCATAGCAGTTAAAATGGGAAAAAAAATTAGTATAAATACAAATAACAGCAATACAACTGAACTCTAACACAGAGAGTAAAGTAAGTAGTCGTAGGCCACAGTGACTTAAAATGATTGAATAAATAAATGAATGAGAAACAGGGTAACTTTCATATATGATATATACATATATATAAATGTGTATGTTACATATATGCATGAAACAACAATTAATGAAAAAAGAGGATATGAATTTGAAAGATAGCAAGGAGGGATATATGGAAAGGTTGGGAGGAAGAAAGGGAAGGGAGAAGTAATATAATTAGTAATTCTGTTATAATCTAGAAAATAAAAGAAAACACACTGTAGACGGAATAGGAGAAAGAAAATCACTAGCAGCACCACAATAAATTTGCTACCAGTAAGACCCACTGATAGTGAAGGATGGAGCAACCAAGCATAGCTCTCTAGCATAAAGCCAGTGTCTATCATGCATCCCCCCAACACACAGACCAAGAAGGATACCAGGCCTCTCTGTCATCTCCAAATCCATAACCTCAATCTAATCGTGAGAAATCATCAGAAAGATCCGAACTGAGGGATGTTTGTTTGAATCTGAAATGTCTCCACAGGCTCATGTTTTGAATGTGTATTCCTCAGCTAGTAGCTGTTTGGAGGAGCATGTAGAGTTCCTAGCAGGTGATGCCCAGCTAGTAGAAGTAGATCATTAGGAGTGAACCTTTGATTTATAGACCTGATTTTACAGTCCTTCTACCTCTTCTTCTACAATGTTTCAAGGGCTTCAGAGTGAGGGACGTAGATGTCTCCTTTAGAACTGAGCACTCTAGATAGAAACGTAGAGCAGCACACTAACAGTGACCTCAACTTTTATGTAATATAAGAAAAGGGGACAATAGTCTCCTCTACAGTCTCTGCCACATTCTCCTCCACATCACTTTCTCATCATTCATGCAGTGTTTTACATGAGGTTGTCCCTTCCAGTTAGAATCAGACAAACAAATCTAGACCCTTGTTAACTAGAGATCAGGTGCCACTGCCAGATTATGTGAGGACATTGGTTGATGGCAACAGAAACAACCCTGAAAATCACCTACCCCAGTGCTTCTCAACCCTGTCGGACCCAGAGCCTCTGACTGGTTTTTGTTGTTGTAGTTTTTATCAGATATTTTGCAGTGATTATTCATTATCCTACAGCTGAAATCCAAATATAATAAAACCAACTGACGCGCACTTTCAGATGCACGTGGGCAAGACTGTACTATCTATAATAAAATGGAGGATGGTAGAGAATTGAGTTCAAGTAAAATAGCATGCATTCTACAGTGAAGATGTTTGAGTACAGCTACACTAATAAACACAAGAAAGCCATCAGCCACTCAAGTTCTGCATAAATTATCCAGGCTGTTACTGCCTCAAATGTAGATTGACATGAGCATTACAAGTCGAATTCCTGAAGGAGCTTCCTGTTAGCACATCACTTCCTAGATGATGAACAACTCTTTGAAGTCCCAAAGAAAACAAATTAAATTTTCTCCCAAGGTGTACTTATTGATTCCTATAAAATTCAGCACCTGTAAACTATGTTGGTGCATTCCCTGACACAATACAGAGAATATGCTGGTGTGTATGTAAAAGGGTTAGACTCTAGGTCAGAAACTCAAAAAATAAGTTTCAACTCCATCTTCAAGGTCTTCAGAGAGACATTCAAAGCCATGCCAGAGAAATGGCACTCTTTTTACCCCATTTTGACCCAGTGTATTTCTAGTTTCCACCATATAGATGTGAGGTGAGTTTCAGCAACCATCCTGACAACTAAAAACATCCCCATACATTATTAAAATGTATCCAGGACATCAAACCATTAATTCAAGCTAGCCAGTGTTTGACAGAAATGGAGGCTGGGCTCCACGTTAGCATTGTCCCATTGGCACAGAACTGGCTAAAGGATGGGCATGATTCAAGAAGAGAGGATAATTCTCCCCTCCAGTCATTCCTGCATCTCCTCCATTCTTCAGCCTTTGGTATTCATCATGTAAACTTGACTTTTTCCATTCCCTATCAACACTAAAAACATAACAGAAACTGCTGACCATCTTAAAAATCTATTTTCCCATACATTAGCTAAGAGCCAGAGATATTAGTCCAGGAATTCCCTGTAAATCTGTTTTTGGACCCACTCTTCCATTGTAGCCTTTTTATGTGTTAGTCCCAAGACAAATATGATAAAATACTCTGGGATTTGTTCCTAAAACCAGGAAGAAATGTGATTATTTTAAATTGTGTCTCTAGGCACTGGCACTTTGTTCTACTCAAGAATCTCAGATGCGGAGCCCCAGGTTGAGGAGGGAGTTGGGGAGGATCTGGTAGTTATTCTCTGAGTCCTGTGGCTTCATGTTCTTTCTTTCAATATAGTGTAGTACTAAAGGTAGCAAAAGTCCAAGAGGAGAGGGTGTAGGAGGCGGGGTGAGGATGTCTCGTAGCTGAGCGTAGCCCTGCTGAAGGTGCAGTCCACCTAAGCCACTTTGAGACCGTCATGTCATTTTTGCCATTGGAAGACTTGGTTAGCTGGTCTGCTTTGCAGGGACTCACTTTATATTTCGCTGTGCCAGGAACAAACCCAGGTTCATCCCTTTGCTAAGCAAGTGCACTAACATTGAGCTGCGTCCCCAGCCACCATGCTCTTGACATAATATTAGACAACTAGTTCCCTAACTACCTCAGATTGATAGAAATGTTTGCCATGAATGTGTTTTTCTTAAGCCAAGTACCTTTTGTGTATAGCTTACTATTGGGTGAGATAAAACTATAATGTGTTGCAGTTTCTTTCTCTGATTTTTCAGTACTAAATTACAGTCCTTTGTACAAGAAGAAATTGTTTCCAGGGAAATGTGGTTCGTATTATATTATCATCCTTTGCATTGACAAAATTCCTAAACAACCTGTCAAAATGACAAAAACTTTTCAGTAGACACCGTCAGATAAATTAGACACAGATCCAGTCTCACATAAATGTTCATTAAAATTATCTAATTTAAGACTCATGAAACTATTTCTGAAACAGCACTTCATTGTATGAAGTACTGTATGCTTTTCAGAGAAATACTGTTGGCATATTTAAAGCCCATCAAAGTTACCACTCATTAGGGATTTCTGCTAGATGACGCTTAACAAAAAGTCAATTGTACATTTTAAGAAGGATTAATATTCAGTGAACAAATCAAAAGCCATTTTGTTCATCGAAGATTAAGTGCTTCAGAGGTATTAGAGAATAAGAAATTTGATGGTCAATTCCCTTTAAAATCCGGACTTTTGTACTAAATGTAGAAAAGTACAAGATTCTGGCTTTTTAACTAGAAAATACATTTCCATATTTATCAATCTCCAATTCAAGACCAAATGTAATTCAGAGAAGTTCTTTCCTTTTCTTTTCTTTTCTTTCATGTGCATCTACCACTACTACCGGTACTACATAATCCATACCCTGAAGCAAACACAGTGTGAGTCGAACCCACAACTATCTTGAAAAATAGATTCGTCATGTACTTTTTAGATGGAAATGTAACCTAAGAATTCAAGAAAGATACATTTGGCTACATTCTGCTCCAGTTGAGAGAAATGCACTAGGCATTAGGGATAGCAAAGTATGTGATATGGAGTTTTTCCCTTGGAAAATTGGATAACTAAAATGAAGATGAAGGAAAGGGTACTCTAAGTTAACATGTGCTCTGGTTGTCCTAGATTATCAACTTGACACAGTGAGTGTAGAGTCATAAGAGAAGACCCTATTGAGGAATTGCCTGGATCAGGTTGCTTATGTGGGTCTGTAAGGGACTGTCCTGATTACTAATTGATGGGTGAGTACCCAGCACACAGGGAGCAGCACCATTCATCAGACAGCTGGTTCTGGTTTGTAAAGAACTAGCCAATCATGAGCCAGTGAGTGAGCTCAAGAGTCACCCCTCAAGTAGAGTTCCTCCATAGGTTCTACATGGAGCTCCTGCTTAAGTTCCTATCCTGACTCTCCTCAGTGATGAGTTGTGAGCTGGAAATACAAACCAAATAAAGGCATGCTTGCCCAAGTTTCTTGGTCAAAGAGCTTTATCACAGTAGCAGAACAAAACCAGGACAGCATCCCTAACTTTCATTTCACTAGATGGCTTCATCTAACTCCTGGCCCTCTCCACCTACAGCTCCAGCTGGCACAATAAACCTCTCCTCTACTCTTGGTCAGAATGGGATATTCCCCTGCATCCATGCCTAGGTCTACACTGCAACAGTTCCCCAGGGAATTCCCCTAAGGGGAGGAAAATAAATGGCACAAAGTCTTGACCACTTGAAGTTCTAATACAGTGGTGGTTTCCATCAGAATTGCTCCCAAAGACTCATATGTTTGAATGCCTGGTCCCCAGTTGGTAGAATTGTTTTGGGAAAGATATGGTAGCATGGCCTTGTTGGAGGAAGTATGTCACTGGGGATGGGCTTTGAGGTTTCAACAGTCCATGTCAGGCCCAGTCTCTCTCTCTCTCTCTCAGAGTCTCTATATTCTCCCTCTCTCTCTCTCTCTCTCTCTCTCTCTCTCTCTCTCTCTCTCTCTCTCTCTCTCTCTCTCTCTCTCTCCATATTTGTGGATTAAATGTGAGCTCTCAGCTACCGCTTCAGCATCATGCCTGCCTGCTGCCATGCTCCCCACCATAATGGTCATGGACTAACCCCCCTCAAACTATAAGCAAGCTTCCAACTAAATGCTTTCTTTTATAAGTTGCCTTGGTCACGGTGTCTCTTCACAGCAATGAAATAGTGACTAAGGCAAATACTGTGGAGGAAAGCACCACTGACTTGGATGAATTATTCATATACTGTGGAGATTATGGGAAAAGTGAAGAAAATTAACACAACTCTAAAAGAGTAGAAGCCTTTATGACTAGTTTTTAGTCAGTGTATTTTTAAAATGATTATGTAAATCTCAGTACATTCTCACTATGGTCATCTGAGATTAGCATTTGTGTTAAGTTAGCATCAGTGCTACAGTGCCCCTGCTGCAGCTCTTTAAGCAACTGAGCCAAGTCCCTGGAAGAGTATGCATTCTAACTTCTGGCCAGTTCTCAGTGCCCTGAATGAGAGGGAACCTTTTCCACTGCAAAGAAATCCTGTTGCTACAATGTGTTTCCACCTTTGATGAAGTCCAGGGGGCATCTCAACAAGATGTTCTGTCCCAAAGGTTCATCTCTTAGGTAGTACTTGACTCTCTAATGTATGGTTTGGCAGGATTCTTTATGTGCCATGCTTGAAGACATTCTGATAATGAATCTCACCCTGCTGTAAAATATAATTATTAGGAAACCCATTAATTTTATTAATTACCCATGCCTAAAAAAATTGTGCTGAGGTACATACAAACTGTGAGATACAAACTAAGTAATATGAAACTTCCTTTAAAACAAGAGGAGGGAAGAGAAAGTCCTATAATCAGCATTTGAGACATAAAGCGTAATTTACCTAACTAGGAAATAAAACACATTTGTAATCATATATTATTATTAATTATTGACCTTCTAAAATGAATCATGTACAAAGCCCAGGGATATGGCTTGTATAATACAATGCTTGTCTAACATTTGCTGAGCCCTGAGCTCAATCTCTAGTACTACATAGAGCAGTCATGGTGGCGTATATCTCTGATCTCAGCATTTGGGGAATGACGCAACAGGGTCAGAAATTGAAGGTCATCTTTGGCTACCTAGCAAATATAAGGCTAGCTTGGGCTACATGAAACCTCATCTTCCAAAAGTAAGCAAGTAAATAAATAAAATAATAAATACAGAATTGATAAAGTTCATGCATCCTTGAAAGTGTTTTTTTAAAGCTTGTTGCTATACTGTGTTGTATCTGTACACCAACTGTCAGGCTGCTGCAATAGTGTAAGAACCGTTAATGAAGCTTCAGAAAAGGTTGGCCTGGGAATAGGAGATGAAAATAAATAAGCTGGTTTTCATCTACTTAATTCAGCGGCTTCATCTCGATTACCAAGGCAAAGCTAATATAGCATTGCCCTAGAATCTGATTAGCCTGGAGCTCACTTAGTAAAAATATGAAATTTCTTATTGTTGTTATAAAAAAATATGAGTCATTGGACAACAGAAACTTTATTCTGCATTCAGATAAAAAGTGTGACCTTGCAAAGAGGAGTTTCTTTGATGTGGGTATATGGACAAATGTTTATAGATTGTTGTTAGGGTTTAGTCTAGCTTAGTAAATAAGTGGTTGTAGTTGCTCCTCCAACAGCCATGGCTTCACAAGCAGTGAGTAGTTAACTAGGTTACCAGTGCTAGGCATGTCCCCTCCCACACACACCTGTCACTATCTGAAAACCCACAAGCCTATTGCAAGCTACTACCACAGAGCCCTCCTTATTCCTCCTTATACCAATCTAGTGGTGATTTTCTGTTGTGACTTTTATTTATTTGGTTTTTAGGGAAAAGACACTGTTGACTAAGTTCCTATGTGTCCCATAGATTGACAGTGACTGGCCTCCTGGTGACACTGGTTTCTGGTACTTGCTTGCTTAGTGGGTTGCTTTGAGCTGCCCACCTCCACATTCTCAGACACCTTTACTGGGTGAGTCACTTCCTCCATTTCCTACACCACCACTATCACCATCACCACCACCACCACCACCACCACCACCACCACCACTACCTCCACCACCACCACAAGTCTCCTCCGATTTCCCTCCTGCCTGTAGCCATCTCCACAGCCTCGGGCCTGGTTCCAAATTTGTGGCATTTGAACTTGCTTTCTTGGAGAGCCATCTTTGATGAGTGAAAGGCTCCATTCCCCTCCTATCTTTTCCTCTGTCCTGTCCATCTCTGCACCCACAGGCCTAGCTACACACCCTGGTTTGGGAGCCATCTTTCCCAGTTCCAGTTAAACATCTCGTTTATCAGCTTTACATTCCCTAGCTCAGATCACGTGTCTCCTTCACTGACCCAATCTAAAACAGGCGAGATTATCACATCAGACACACAACCAAAGAAAGAAGTCCACATGCCCAGGTCAACTATCAAAAATGAAAACAACATGAATAGAAAAGATAGCATGGCTCTTAACAAAACCCACTAGTCATGTACAAGTGTTCTCTAGTGAGAAACACCCAAATGAACCCCAGTACAAAGAATTTTAAAGACAATCATAAACCTTATCAGAGAATTCAAGGAATTTAAAGATTAAAAAAAAAAGCACATCATTGAACTACCAAAGGATAAACACTGAAGTGATATCTAAGAAGATGCAAATATACGGCTGAATGAAATGATTAAGACAGAGACTCACACCCCACAGCCTCTCTACAAGATTCTTAAGATCCCTTACTACTAAAGTAGGCCAGTATCCCAATGCTGAAAAGCTGTATTTTAATTGGGAGTATTGCAATGCACTAAGCAGTATGCTATTGTAGGAGGAATAAGCCAGGCAGTGGTGATGCACGCCTTTAATCCCAGCACTCGGGCAGAGGCAGGTGGATCTCTGTGAGTTCAAGGCCAGCCTGACCTACAGATCGAGTTCCAAGACAGGCTCCAAAGCTACACAGAGAAATCCTGTTTTGAAAAATAAAAAAAAAAAGAGGAATAAAAATGCCACCTGAATGATGAATCTTAAGTTAAAGTTTTTCTTCTCTGGTAATATAAAAATTGCAAAACTTTAATGAAATAAAAGTTTAAAACAAATGAACTAGAGTGTAGTCATAGGGAGAAGCATTCCTGTATCACCAGTCTGTTCCTCAGGAACTTCATTTGTAATAGCCTGAGCTAAAAATAACCCAGAAAGATGTAGCCAGTATCTGAATAAACAAATTGTGGTATAACTATATACCACACAGTTTCATAATATTAATCCCCAAAGAAGGGTTGGAAAATTAACTACTAACACATAGCAAAATATGGTTGAATCCCCAAAATATTACGCAAAGCAAAGATGTGTAACAATGCCTCCTGCAGGATTCAAACTACATGAAGTTCCAAAGAAGTCTGTCCAAATCTATAGTGACTGACAGTATATTGGAAGTTGCCTAGGATCCTGACTGGAAAGGTGAGTTGTCTGTATGGGACCCAAAGAAACTTTGGGGGGAAATGATTAAAATGTTGGTTATGACAGGAGTTACATGAGAATTCACTTGTCAAAATGTACTACTGTACATTTAAAAGAGGTACATTCAAATGTCAATTTTTAAAGAGAGATTAGGAAACATCAATAAAGTTTATTTTGAAAAAAGAGAAGACTCAGAAAACAAGTTAATTCCTTCTTACCATATGAGGAGTATAAAAGATCCCTAATGAAAGATAATTCTTTCATTAATGCATTTTGATGGAGCTTTTTTTGAAGCTGTGGATCCCAGTCTTTCCCCCCCCCTCAAAAAATATGACTAAAGGTATGTATTTTCCTGCTTCAAATCTAGTGAAAAAGTCTCAAAAGAACAACTTGGAAAATCTAATAACTGCTATTTCAGATCAAAAAAGAGCCAAATTATCTGACTCACACTTGAGGAAGGTAAGGACAGAAACTCTCTTTTATGGCAGAGCAAAGGGGACGTAGCAATTTGGTGATTATGCTGCCTTCCTAGAATACCTGAGAACAAAGGATTGGAGAGGGCTCTCTGAGAACTCCGTGCCTAGAGAGGACTGCACTGGAGTCATTTTCGGGCTTGTCTAAGAGAGTGGACTAGAAACATGAATGGCCCTCTGTAAAAAGTAACGAGATGACAAGGACTGAGTGCTCAGGGACAAGCAATAACCAGTAAGCAGACAGGTCAGAGACAAGCCATGAGACAGGGTACATCAGAGGGCACCTTCCCTCCCCAAGGCAGCTCCAAGTAGTAGGACTAGAGAGGCTGGGTGATCTCTAACCAACCCATGAGAGTGTCCTGAGGCAGAGAACTATATTTAAACCTTTTCCACAGAGAATGGAGGCAGCTTTTTCAATACCAGTTAAGAACTTTCTTGCCCACTCTGACATCCTCACTACACCTCTACCAAGCTCAAAAGCTAGAGCATTCAGAAGTCATGGCTAGTGGGCCTGAAGAAGGGGAGCCGTGCACAAGCATAGAAAGGGAGAAAGGGAGAAGCAACCATCTGTAGACTCCATTCCCAGCTGCGTACACCCCATTCATGGAAGTTTTTGCTTGTAACCAAGACTTCAGTGTCTTTCAGTCATTTTGGACATCAATAGTAAAGAAATACTCCCGGCGAATGAATTCTAAGGAGTAAAGTACCCAAAAGTAAGTCGCTTTCTGATTCTATCCCTTGACTTGTGATTGTTCAAAAGCACAATTTAACTCTGATCAATACTCCTCAAAGGTAAGCTGGCCAGGAGGGGGAAACTGTATGAGGTCTACTGTTCCATTTCACAGTAGGAAATGGCCTAAGTCAGGGAAGTGGAGCTTGGCAAGGTAAGAGGAACTGAGCCCTTGGAATTTTTAATAAGCCAGGACATACAGTCCAGACACTCTCCTTACACAGTTTCTGTGATGGTCAAGTCTTGTCTATCAACCACATCAAACCACATGGTGCTGGTTCCACCAACTCCTCAGTCACTAGAATTATGTCCCCTGGTGGTTCTGATCTCTCTTCCATTATGGGAAGGTTTAAATTCCGCTTCATAGCTGTGTTCTCATTTAGTCTCCACAAATAAAACATGGGTCTCCTACTTTGGGGGTAAATGTTAAATGAATTAATTTAATTTTTTCTTCCTTTCCTCTCCTTCCCCCACTCTGTGCTCTGTGTGTGTGTGTGAACGCACACACCCACTCATCATACACACACACACACACACACACACACACACACACATGTTCGAGTGCTTGTGAGCTTTGTGTGTTCATTGTGAGTGACATGTTTGTGAGTACCAACATATGACACTGCCACTTGTGGAGGTCTGAGGATAATCTCTGGTACCAGCATTTGCCTTCTATGGTGTTTGCAACAGGGTCTCTCTTACCCACCACCAACTGCACCAGACAAGGGGCCCTTGAGTGTCCAGAGATTCTCATCTCTGCCTCTCTTCTTGCTTTTATGTGAGTTCTGGGGATCTGAACTCAGGTCATTCAGCTTCACAGCAAACATATTACCTACTGAGACATTCCCAGCCCTTTGTTTCTGCTCTCTAAAATTTAAAGGCCTTTTGTCTTGTGCGTATGGTATTTGTTAGGTAATTAATTACTGAATAAAGTAATGGAAGGCCAACCAAATCAAACATGCCAAACTCTCAGGCCACCACTGAGCTGTTTCTTGTGATGTTTTTATTCAATTATGTGTATGTTTTTACTCTCAAAGTTGAATGGAGCCGTATTTGCCAATTAATAAGGGACTCATTAGAAATGTCATTTGTATTCGTTGTTAAAAAGTTAAACTGGTTGATTTTCACTCAAAAAGAAATAAGCAAAGCAATGCTGGCTCACTGGCTTACCATTCATGGGATTCCAACTTTACACCAATTCACGAGAACTCAGTCTGTTTGCCCAACACACCAAAACCAAAAGTGAAACTTCAATTCAAATCACTGAAAAACTATTGAGTGAAAAAGATATTTGGTCCTGGCTTATTAAAAATTCCAAGGGCTCAGTTCCTCTTACCTTGCCAAGCTCCACTTCCCTGACTTAGGCCCATTTCCTACTGTGAAATGGGACAGTAGACCTCATCTGTCCTCTATATCTGTGCTTTGGTACCCAATATAAAATGCCCTCCAGCTCCCCAACTCCTCTTTTCAACTCCTAATAATCGCTAATTTCTTTTGAGTTCAAACTTTCGGCTTCTATCCATGTCGTACTTTGATCTTGTTCTTTTGCAACATGAGCTGTACTGTTATACAACTGCTGTACTAGACTCCCACGAAAGAATAACTAAAGTAACATGACCTGAGAAGCTGAGTCCCCTCTCTTAAGCACCTGACCACACTGGCATCAAGGCTGACATACAGAAATGAGCTTAAATATGCAGGAAAGCCACGAGTAATCTCTGGTAGGTACTTCAGTGCCATCTTTAAACCGTGAATTGCAAATGGAGGAAATAAGCACAAGTCAAGCTGCTTCCCTAAAGTACAGGGGCTGAAAGTGGGACTAGAGTACTTCCCCTGAAGCCAGAGTTCTTACCAAAAAAAAAAAAGAGTTAAAGCCCAGTACTCAGAACAGCAAGTAATTATCAGGCCTCCAACTCCTCCCACACAGACATCAAAGCAGGTAGAATTTCAAATCCTTGCCTCAAACAAATGACAAAAATTTACAGGTTGATACATTATAAGTATACACAAAAATAATCAGTTGAACATGATAAAGTTTCAAACACAGGTGTGGGAGATGACTCCCAGGTTAAGCATTTGTTGCACAAGTAAGACAACCTGGGTTCCGATCCCAAGCACCCACCTAAAAAGATATGTATGACGAATGTCTATAATCCCAGTATCGAGGAGTAAAGGTGGGGGAATCCCTGGGGCTTTGGGACCAGCCAGACTAGCCAATCAGCAAGTTCCAGGTGGTTCAGTGAGAGTCCTCTCAAAAACCTAAGGTAAAGAGTAATCAAGCGAGACACCTTACCTTAACCACTGGCCTCCATGTGTACACACTTACACATGTACCACATCACAGGCACACACACAGGCACACACCAAAAGCAAATTCCAAAGACAAAGAAATCTGCCATACAGGGGCAGAGGGTGGTGGTTCCTCTTTAGAAAGGGCAATCTACAATTAAACTTTTACCTATGTATTAACAATCTCATCCAAGACTTAGCAGCTAACAAAATCTGATGTCTTTATTAAAATTCCTCTTACTTTCCTCTCATCAAATCGTTTGAAGTGAAAGTTAAATAAAAATTAATTTCTACCTGAGAAACTATTAAAAAGTGCCGTTTCTAAATGAAGAGAAACTAAGTAGGAAGTTCCTACCTCTGGCTCTAGCTGGCTGTTGATTTTTACTTTAAACTTCCACTAGATTTCTGTCATTTTCACCAGAAGAATGGGAATGGTGTGGCTCCTTGAGCTGAGTAGCACAGGAATAAGAACCCACAAGCAACAAGGAATCCGCACTGAAGTACTGAGCGACACCCCACCCGCACCAGCAACACCATCCCCACTGGAATTGCAAGTCTGGTCCACAAAGCCCATCTCAACCTGACATTTTCCCCTGTTTCTCTCATCATGTGATAAAATTTTACGACTCTGAGTAAAACAGACATCAAGGAAGACAGAAAGTCGTATTTAATCAAATCTGAAATTGAGCTCAAGATTTACAGAAATGCGATGCTGGAGAAAGTCAATTACTTGCCCAAATATGCCCGTGCTCTGAAATGTGGGGTTTCACAGGGGCTCAGGCATCTCCCTCTGGTGAACACCAAGGACCTGACAAAGCTGTCTTGGCAAATATGGCCCAGGTGTACTAAGGAGCCCGTGTCACGCCGAGTAGTGTGACATGGCATTCTCGGAGAAAGAGCACTGCGGTCTTCACTGCCTCAGTGTCCTGGAGCAGCCCCCAGCCCAGTGGGTGAGAAAGGACCACAAACAAGGGATGCAAGCAAGATGCTTCTCTTCCCACTGCCCTTCACCAGAGCAGGATAAAGCGTCAACACCTTTTTATCACATTGCAGTAACTCCATTCCACTCTGCTAGCTGCTCTCTGCCTGTCTAAAAGACATACTGGTAAAATGCATCTCTTCCCACTCAGTCAGACCCTGTGAGCATCACTGTGTTTATGTACACTAAACCATGGAGCTTTTCTGAAATAAATTACTGCTAAAAAACAAAAACAAAAACAAAACCATAAAAACTAAGGGACTGTGACTAAAATGATTGTGACATCTTATAACCTGCCCCTTTCTTTACTGAAAGAAAGTAAGTATCAATGCAGCATGTTGCTATTCCAAGAGCACAGAGAAAGTGAATACCATTCCAATATATACAAGCCCCCCAAATGAGAACCTACCCTATTCTGATGAACAAGGGAGAAGGAGAAGGGCAGACAGTTGCTTTCCTAATGCCAGGCTTGATAGAAAAAAAGCTACTTCTAAAGAGATCCTTCCAATCTCCTAGATTTTAAAAGGGCAGGAAAACAATAAAGGGGGCTGAGGATACAAAAGAATATCAGAACTAAAAGCAAATTTAAAGACGATGTCATCCATTTATTTCAAGAGACTTGAGAAAACTAGGCACTCATCCTCATCGTCAGTAACAGGGAAGCCAGGAACAGCAGTCAAAACCAAACCCGCCACCATGAAGGTGGCATCTTCCATTATTTAAGGTCTGTCCTTAGGCTGGCAACAGTGTCGCCTCTAGGGTTCAGAGTCTTAGCAACTTTAACAGGCTTTTGCTTTCACGACTCAGATCTACCGTGTTTAGCATTGCTTTTACATGGGAAAACAATTCTAAGGAAACTTACCAGCAAATAAAACCCCAGTGTTGGCTTCATTTTTGTGTGATAATACAGATTTTTCCATCCATTTTTTTTCTTCTTAATTGGAACTGTCTATGTTGTCAGTTTTTGATTGCTTCTTCTCAGTTATTAGGCCCAAATGTAAATGTTGTATGATTGATAAACAGTGCAAATTCGACTTTACATAAGAACCGTCCTGAAGGAGAAAAACATCAGAAGTGGGACCATCGAATACCCCATTTTCAACGTTGCTCAGTTTCAGGGTTTCTCCTTGAAACCCAGCAGACATTGAGCTATCACAGACTGACATCAGACGTGACATTTTTTTTTTCTCCTGAAACAAAGGTGCTTAAGGTTCTCACGCACGTGATGATTCATCCCACTGAAAGTGCTAAAGGATTTAACTGTTGGAGAGGCACAGCGTGAAACGCATCATAAACTAAAACCATCAACAGGGTATTCACTGTTGTAGTCTTCTCACTATTCTAATGGCAAAAGCTTTTGACACCCAGCAATGTGTTTAGCGGTCTAATGGAGAATAACAAAACCAAAAAAAATGAGAAAAATTGTAAGTCACCTTGCAAAGTCCCTTTGCTGAACTTGGAATGAAATTGAATAAAAATGACCACGATATAACCTGTTGAGTATGTTCTATTTTAGCCTAACTTCAATAAAGGATTAGTTGTTTTCACTCTTGAAACTCAAAATGCTTTAGGTCTATTACCCTGGGAGAGGTAAGACAGAAATATACCTCTTATATTTACTGTCAGCATTATAATGAGCATTTTATTGTGACCATTATCTGAGGCCTGCTCCAGTTTTCATTGCTGTGGTGTTTACCACCCAAATATTTTATAAGTAAGAAATGGGAACTTGGGAGATGGACTGAAACTGCTAAAATGGGAAATTATCATGTTTAATGCCTCCATCAATAAAGTTGCCTACTGCTCTCCACATTTGCTTGAAAGCCTGGTGGCATTAAAAAAAAAAAGAAAGAAAGAAAGTAAAAGATAACCCAAGAGCAATGACGTGGAAAGGCAAGAAGGCACAGGGCAGGGGGAGAGGAGAGGCATGGAGGGCATGATAAGTCAGAGACATGAGTTGGAGCTCAAAGAGAACAGGGCAAGGAGTGAGACCTGAGGGAAAAGAGAGACCACAAAAGTCAGGGATTCTGGGTTGAAAACATAGAAAATCTGATACAACTTGTGAGGATGATTAGTCTTAACGACAAAGAGAAAGGTTAGAGATTTGGGTCAGATCAGCCTGAGACTTCTGGGTTTTGAGGTCTTTCAGAAAGAACTTTCAGATGAGGGTGGGACCAAGGGGCTCACGGAAGGGAAAGGTAGAATGGTGAGCAGGTCATGAAACCATGAAGTTGTGTGTTAGGTTATTGCTGTCAGAGCTAAGTCTCCAGGAAGCCCTCACGCTGCTGTATACCTGTGAGCTGTGACTAACTACTTCTTTTTCTGTACTGCCTATTTGAGGATGTTTATATCATAAACAGTCTTGAAAGACACAGATAGTGTCTCCCCCTAGAATAAGGGCAAGCAAGCTCTATTTCCGTTATAAATATTTCAGGTACCTTTAGCTCTGGGCTGCCTTTGTATAACCCAAACTACCTCCTGGTGACCTGGCTGTTCCCACTATAGAAACATGAGAACACTCTGTAGTAACACTCTGGCTAGTGCTGTTATTCTATTAAACAGCTCATTGCCTGTGGCGCATGAGTCTACTACCTTCAACCAGCAGTCACAGAACTATTTAGCTTAGGACTCTTTATGTATTATTTAGATTCTTTATATTCCTGTCACTTTAGCCAATAAGAATGAAATGCTAAAAAATACATGGATTGTGGAAGAGAAAGGACGAGGACATTTAAGACAGTCTGAAGCAAGACTGAGAATGTGTTGTAAGCATCTTGATAGAATGGTATGGTCTGGGAATCATAAGTAGTCCTCTGATGCAGGGTTAAATGAAGGGAGAAAACTAGGAAGATGGTTACATCCTTACCATCGTTTGCTGTGAGGTGTTTTGTTGACGTTGGCCATTCTCATTGGAGTAAGATTAATTCTCAAAGTAATTTTAATCTTTGTTTCTCTAATTGCTAAAGATGTTAAAAATATTTCAAAATATTGCTTAGCCATTTTAATTTTTTGAGACCCATTTTAATGTGTCATTAGTTGTTTTGATTCTTTGTTTTTGAGTTCTTTTTATATTCTGAATATTAATCATCTTTCAGATGTGTAGCAGGCAAAGAGTCTCTCCCACTCTGTAGGTTTTCTTTTCCCTTAATTGATTGTCTCCTTAGCTGTACAGAAAATTTTACTTTTATGAAGTTTGATTGTTCACCTTAATTCATGAGCAAACAGAGTCCTATTCAGAAAGTCTTTCCTACACCTATATTATATAAGAAACTGCTTTATTTGCTTCTATCAATTTTAGCATTTCAGATTTCAAATTTAGGTCTTTGACTATTTGGAGTTTATTTTAACTCACAGTAATAGATCATAGCTAGAGATGAGAGAAATACAAATCAAAACAGCTTTGAAATTTCGTCTTACCCCAGTCAGATTAACAGATCAAGAAAACAACGAAGAACAAATGCTGAAGAGGATGTGGGGAAAAGGGAACCCTCATTCACTGTGGGTGGGATTGCAAACTGGTGTGGTCACTATGGAAATCAGTATGGAAAATTCCCCGAAAAGGTTAAAAATAAGTCGACTGTATGACCCAGGTATACTACTTCTTGGCATTTACCCAAAGAATTCAACCCACTAAGCTATGTCCATTGCTGCTCTGGTCACAATAGCTAGGGAGTGGAAATGTCTAAACATCCTTCGACCAACAAATGGATAATGAAAATGTGATACACATATACTACTACGGAATACTATTCAGCTATAAAGAAAAATGAAATTCTGAACTTTGCAGGGGAATGGATGAAACTAGAAAAGAACATATTGAAGGGGGGGGGGGAGTAACACAGACCCAGAAATACAAAGGCCACATGTTCTCTCTAATCGGAGGTTCCTACCTCCAAATCTTTAAATGTGAGTGCATATCCCAGAGGAACTGCAGAAACCAGGAAAGTATAAAAGGAACATTGCAAAGGAAGTGGGGTTTGGGGAGCAACAGAGAGAGGAATAGCAGCATACATGTAACCCGACTGGGAAAATAGTTAAAAGGATGCTCTTTAAGGAGGGGGAAGGATAATTACAGAAGGAAGGAGGAGAGTAGAATAGTAAAATATGTCTGAAAAGTCATAAGGAATCATACTATTAACTACTTATCTTGACGAAAACCTATAACATGTGTAATTCTTTTTTTAACCTGTGCAATTCTATGCATAAATATACACATACAGTCTCGATGAACTTTTGTCATCTGGGCTGACAACACTCCCTCTGAGAGCCAAAGACCACCTAACAAAAACCCCAATACCAGCCGTGAGATACCCTCTCTTAAGATGTTATTCAGGAATGCCCAAGAGGCTAGAAAAACATGTGTCCTATTGCTTTTGCCTTGGTTGCCCCCCACACATAGATGGAAGGTAAGAATCTCTATTGCTGAAGACACCAAGCATTTCAGAAACAGGGCCCACATGTCCCTGAGCTGGAACTGACCTAAATGTCTCCCTCACTGAAGATCGGCTATCATGGTACCAGAAGGTGTCCTAATCAACTATGACACCTGTGAACTACAACAATGACCAACCTGGAATGATAACACTAAGGATGCAGCAGTCACATCAATACTTTGACTGTAACTATCAGCTCTGTAATTTAAATTAAGACCCACTCAACAAGAGGGAAACATTCCCGGTACTGGAAACTTACCCACCTGTTCATTGCTAGTGAGAAAATGGATCTCGGATGAGAACCTCTTTACTAGACCAGCATAATCCCTAATAACAATCTATAAGCATTGGTTTTTTTTACCCACAGGTAAGTGTAGTCCTCAGCCTGCATCAAAGACATTTCTCATTGCAAAAGAAAGAGACCACTACAGAAAAATCACAACATTAAAATGCAGAGTTGTGAAGCCCAGTACTAATGGATACATCTGCAAAACACTCCCATATTTAAGGCTGAGGATGGAAAGATTATAAGAGTCATAGGATCAGAGGATTCTCTGTGAGATTCTGTCTCCTACTGATGTTAGAAAGCACACTCATAATGTCTCAGCAATATGACTGCCTAAACATGAGCTTAACAAAGACAACATCAATAAGCGTGCCAAAGTATATGAAGGAAAACACAGGAGACTTCAGCCCTACACAAAGAACTACAGGTAACTAAAGTGGGAGAAATAGGATTCTTCAGGCAGGAGTACACCAATTGGTTATCCAATACCAAATGCTCAGCCTTGAAGACATACCTAGAAGTAACATTCAAACTAAGTTGGTTATATTTTAGGAATATGTATGTGACTATGTTTGTATGTATATACATATATATGTATTGCATATAACAACAATTAATGGAAACAGAGGCCATGAATTTGAAAGAATAAGGAGGGTCTATGGGAAGGTTCTGAGGGAGGAAAAGAGAGAAAGAGATAATGCAATTATTATAATTTCAAAAATAAAAGGAAAATATCTTTGAAAATATAGAAATAAGTAAATGTGCAATATTTTGAAACAACAAAAGAAAAAAATGAAGTCATAAAATTTGAAGGTAAGGGAATGGAAATAGAGCATAAATTTAGAGGGGTAACTCAGACCTAGAAAGACAAACTCTACATATTCTCTCTTATTTGTTGATCCTCCTCTAAATTCTTAGCTATGACTATATAACCTGGGGTAACTTCAGAAACTAGAAAAGTAAAAAGGGATTGTGGGCAGAGGTGCAAAAAGACCTCTAGAGAGAAGGGTAGTGGAACACAGGTTGCTATGAAGAGGGAGGGAGGTAAAATGGGCAAAAGGACTTTAGCTGTGATGAGAGAGAGGGATGTAGAGGGATAAATGACACTTAAGATGCTTGAGAAAGCCATTGGAAACATGCTACTTAATGTTTACTTTAAAATTCATATAATATACTTTTAAGTCTATATGTATGAGCATATATAGTTTAAATGAAGTTGTACCATTTGGGGGTGATAATGTTATCTCAAAGAGCCATGGACTATCTAATAAAAACCCCAGTCCAAGGAAGCCTCCCACCAAGTTGCTGGGCAGAAGAATCTAAGACTATCAAAACAATATAGGCTAGTGTGTTGTCCTTGGTTGCCTCCCAGTTGAAGATAAGACCCTATTGCTGAAGACACCACACTCTTCAGATGCAGGTTATGAAGGAATCCATCTGTTGCTGACCTCAGGACTAACACTCATAGTCCCCCAGGAGTGCTATGCAAGAGGCCAAGGGAAAAAAATAATCAACGATCTTTTCTAAATGTAAAGATGATTGAACACCACAACAACCAGAATGGCAAGATCATATAATCTGATTTATGGCCTACCAAATAGGAGTGAATTCATGCCTGGCACTGTAAACCTACCCACAGGTGGTGAGGTCATGGACCCTAGAGGAGAACATAATACTGCCACTTCCCTACACCAGTGTAATTTCTAACCTCATTCTAAATACTTACCCTTATATTCATAGCTCTTTCCCATAATCAAAGAAGCTTATTTTTGCCTCATATAGAGATCATTACAAAAAAAACACAGCTAGTCAAAATGTAGAGAACAATTGACCATGAGGTACCCAGATTTAGTTGATACATCTACAATGCAACTCCAACATATAAGGCTCAGGGAGAATTGAGGGAAAGGAGTCAGGGAAGATTCTAAGAGTCAGAAGACCAAGCTGTCAGCTGTGCAATAGTGTCTTCTATATATGGCATGGAGGCTGTGCCCATGAAATCTCAACAATATAGTCACCTAAACAAGATCTGCATACCAGCTGATACCAACATAGATGGGGAAAATTTCACAAGGCCCCATTCCTAAAGGAAGAGCTGTAGGCAATCAATGGCTATGAGAGAGGGGAAATCAATATTCTCTAAGGAAAAACACCTTGATAGATTGTCTTATTCCAGTGGTCAGCTCTAAAGAGATATTCATACAAGCCACACTACATAGTCTCAGCAGGTTGTATATATATAACATATATTACATGTATATATTTATTAATAGTAATTAAAAAAAGAATTCATGAATTCGAGAAGTAGGATAGGTACAGAGTGGGGAGAGTATAAGTGGAAATGATGTAAATACAGTATTCAAGTATGAAATTTGCCAAAAAAAAGAAAGCTAAGTTTTTAAAAAGAGAAAAATCAGACAACAGCATCAATCAGTTCTCTTTATATAAGGTCTTTTTCATCTAGTATTTTTTTATAGTCATCCAAGTAGCCACATACAATAGTAATCCATATCTTTTTATTGCTAAATAGCATTCCATCACAACTAAAACTGTTTATCTGCTGCTTTATATTGATGAACACCCACATTTCATGCATTCATTCGACTCTGAATGACCCCAGCTAACCACATGCTGTAAAGCGATTTTGTGATCACACATTTTCATTTCTCTTGAGTAAATATCTACACAGTCCCAGGTCATAAGGCAGGTGTTTATTTAATCACAGTACTCAGGAGATAGGGGTAGGAGGATTGCCACAAGTTTGAGGTCAGCCTGGTCTGCATATGTATTCCAGACCAGCCAGGGATACACAGACTCAGACTCAAAAACAAAGAAATTATTAGACCTTTCTCCAAAGAGGCTGTACCATTTCTCCCTCAACAAAGCATGAGAGTTGTTACTCTATTACCTTGTTGATATTTTATATTTGTGACGTTTTTAGTCATAGCCTTCCTGGTGATTCTGTGATTGCATCTTGAACATTTTTTGCATATGCTCTTATTGCCTGATTTTCTCATCCATAACTAGAAGCATTAATGAATGCAGATAATACAAAAGGAACAGAAACTTATAGAAAATGTTTCTTACACACAGAGCCCTGGCCCAAGTATCACATTCCCATGTGACAATTTGAGAAGCATGTGGTGAGTAAGGAACATCAGGGGTCTGAGCAGAACATCCACACCCTGTTTCTGTGAGTTCATAAAGAAGAAGCTCCACCTACTGCCGACACCTGATCCTCAGTTTCCTCACAAGATTATGGGAGGGTACACTTAAAACTATATTAAGCACTAACCCCAGAATTACAGTTGAGATACATTATTTTGATAGGATGTAACCTGATCCCATTTGTTGTAACATAATTTTTACTTAACAAAATTACTTGGGCTTGTTTGTTTTTATTCCCACTTGAAAAATGAAAAAATCACTCAGGCACTATGTGTTTGGTAGCATGGCGTTAAGCATATGGAATGGTGACCACCATTTCTTTTAACATAAAAAAAATAATACTGTCATTTCTATAGATCATTTCATTTAAACACATAAAAAAAAATCCACAAGTACAAGAGGTAGGGATGTTATTATCTCTATTTTTGTGAGAGTTTTAAAGGTTTTTGTAACTAGCCTCAGCTTTCACAGCATGCAGCCAGACTCCCAAAACCTCTGAATATGTTGCCCAACGAAACCCCACAAAGTAAAGGGTGGCTTTGATAATGAGCCCTCTCTTTATTGCCCCCTCCCCATTCTCCTCACCATATTTCAAAACTAAGACTGCTGAATTCAAAAAGTGGTTACTTCCTTAGAAGAAAATTAAGCAACATATATCTCCCTTCTAATTAAAAATCTTATCTTTCTCACAAAGAGATTAAAGGTTGAATCCTCTGTGAGGGAGTGGCATCTCTTGTTGAGATAACTCAGATTGAGATCACTTCTACAAGCTTTTAACTCTTCTTGTCCCAATAAATTAACCAGACAATACACAACAACAAAATACTGTCAGTAGGACAAGTCAGTAAAATAAATGGTGCCTGTTGCTAAGGGCTACCTACCCACGGCTTGGCTAGTACAGGCGAACAACCGCTGAATGGCTCTTAATTTTTCCACAGACCTGATAATGACTGAAGACCTCGGAGATTACCCTGCTATAGCTGAGCTTGGAAGTTTTTCTTTTGGAAAAGCACACAGCAGACCGTCTTCCAATGCAGACCCATCATCACTGGACAAGAATGCCATCATTAGTTCAGGATACTGTCTGCCTGTAATGCTCATCCGGAATTTCACATTATATCCCATGAAATTAATCAGAGAAACAGCACCTGAGCAAGAGTGAAATGAGGGGCAAAACAGATATTTCACCCCACCACAAAGGCACCTAATCCTTTAAGAGGGAAGTGTCCATTCACTGTTTGTTCCATAATCCATCAACAAGTTCTACAAGGCAGTTAAGCACAGTCACGCACAAATGATCACAGAATCATGAACAAAATAGGCCTTTGCACTAAAAGGCTATTGGGAATATCTCAGTTATCTTCATGTACTTCAAAGAGGAAAATGGCCCCAGGATACATCAATCAATAGCTTGAATGAAAGAACTTGAAATAACCATTTATGAATAAGTGAATTCAACTGACTGAGAATGAGGAAGTAACTTATTTAACGTTCCAAGGTCTTTACATGGGATAGTATGATCAAGTTGTGGGCACTGACATAAAAAGATTCACAGACTGTAGTTATAACAGAAAGGAAGGTGTCATCCCAAGGTTAACCTCACTTTAATTTATGGATAGTATCTTTAATGTACAAAGCTAAGGTGTGTGGAGCTTTAATGGAGTCAGGACTTCACAAGGAAAACATCTATGATGAAGCATTGACTATATAGAGGAAAACTAATAAAATAGGTAAAGGATTGCAACTGCTAAGAAAAGGATTGTAGCTGCTATGGTTCTTGCCTTGGCTTTTAAGGGAGAAAATCCACTATTTAAAGAACAGTGGAGTTTACTATAGTGAAACAATAATTTGGAATACACTTATGAATAATTGAGACTTCGTATCAATGCAGACATGCCAACTATTAGGGAATCCAGGTGTCATCCCATAGAACGCCTTTATTCAAAGGCCCAATGGACTTATACTCTTAGCTTAACTCACCTGAGATTTCACTCAAAAATGATTTTTCAGTTATACATCAAACTGTTAGCGTGTTTCCCACAGAAGCTCCCATCAGCACTTAGGACACTGTTGCCCACAGTTTAAATTATATCAAAGAAATAAAAACATGATATGTTAAAATTCTTATCTTGTATGCCTCTGTTTAATTGGTTATAAGTGGAGATAAATAAAAATATGAACTCTATTGGTTAACTGCTAAAAAATGAGATTATCATAAAGAAGAATACAGGCTGGTACATAGTATATAATCAGAAAGTCTTGAGTTATTATTAGTTTAGCATCATTATTATTTGAGAAAGGGAACCTACAGAATTTTCACACTCAAATAAAATAATCCAGCTAGACAGAAAGTTCTTAAAAAGACATGGGATTTACATCAAAATGTTACTGGGGTCATCTTTTGTTCTTCAAGACAGAAAAGAAACCTAAAATTTATATTCTACCTTCTATTAAAATGTTCAGCATTTAGAATAGAAAGAATCACCTGGGAAATTGTTACAGTGCTGATTCTGATTTAGTGAGTGGTATGCTTTGGATCTTGATGTTTCCTAAAGACATGTGTTGAAGGTGTCAATGAGAGACAATGGAAGATTTTAGAGATGTGTATGGGTCATTTGGAGAATGTCCTTGAAGATAATATTGGGACCTCAGCCCCTCTTTATTTTCTCACGCTATGCTCTGTCTTAGTTGGGGTTAATAGTGATATGATGAAACACCATGATTAAAAGCAAGCTGGAGAGGAAAGGGTTTATTTGGCTTACACATCTGTGGTAATGTTCATCACTGAAGGAAGTCAAGACAGGAACTGATGGAACAGGGCAAGAACCTGGAGGCAGGGGCTTATACAGAGACCATGGTAGGGAGGGGGTTTGCTGCTTACTGGCTTGCTCCTCATGCTGCTTACTGGCTTGCTCCTCATGGCAATGTGCTCAGCTTGCTTTATTATAGAACCCAAGACCACCAGCCCAAGGATGGCACCACCTACAATGGACTAGTCCTTCCCCCATCAATCACTAATTTTAAAAAATGCACTACAAGTTTGCCTACAACCTGATTTATTGAGGCATTTTCTTGGTTGAGGTTCCCTTCTCTCACATGACTTTAGCTTGTGTCAAGTTGACATAAACTATCCAGCACAGCTTCCCAGTCAGCCATAGTGAGGTGAACAAGCCTCTTCCACCAATGCTTCTGTCATGATGTGCAAGTCTGCCTCGGACCCAAAGCAACAGTCAAATGACTGTAGACTGAAACATCTAAAACTGTAAACCAAAATCAACCTTTCTTCCTTTTAAGTTGATTCTCTCAGTTTTTCATGACAATGCTAGGAAGCTAACCAATGCTGACGTTTTGTTTTCCTGGTGAGTCTGTGGTGATGCTGTGATCATACTTGGAGTACCAGCTGTGAAAGGCCAACTCCTTTCCCTCACTTTTGAACTCCATCAAATGTTTAATGAGGAATGGGACCTAAACCCAGGGCTTCTGTTTCTAGGTCTTCAAGGCACACCTGAATGGTCCAATATTCCACCATTCCTTGTATAGCCTTTCTAACTCCCTAAGTAAATATTATCATTTAGAAGCACTCAAAATTTTCCTTCTCTTACTCCATCAAAAGTACTACCTGAAGTTTCCGTGTTTGCCTCTTGAGAAAATGTTTTCCAAGATATAATAATCTATGAACTAATAATAACTGAAATTATTTTCAAAAATAATAGATGGCATAGAAAAGTAACAACTAATTAAATCTCTTAGGACAAAATTTGGGGTTTCTTGTTAAATAACAAAACTTTCACCCATTCCCCTCACATACTACTCTGAACCAGAATATTCATAAGAATTAACCTATAGGCTTCTTCTGGGACATTTCACCAAATAACAGAAAATAGGTGTTTTTAATATGGCAATACACAGGATAGATATTGGCATAGGTTACTGATGATGATCCTAACACACAAACAAAAACAGACAACCTTAAGGGGATGTTGTTCAGTAGTAAGGAGGATGGGCTCTGGGTTTGGACTATGCTATCCCTCATGTACACAGTGTACCTGGGGACAGTAGTAGTAGTATCTAACTAATGCCTAGGATGGTTGTGTTAAACCCATTAATCATTTAATATGTATAAAGTACACAGTCCTTCATCTGTCATGTAGTAGGTGCTAAATATTGACATCATTAAGCAGTAGCATTTATTTTAATTGTGACAATATTCTAGGAAATGCCATGTATTTAGTAAAATTCTCAAGATAGCACAAACCCACTGGCTTGTGTTTCCTAACCTACTCATCACAACTGTATCTTTTTGTACTTAGGACCATTTAGCTTTCCCAGTGTCTTTCTGGGGCCCACTTTCCTATATTTTCCAATTAAAATGCCTTGAACCTGAAACCAGAGTTCACCCAGCCTCACCAAAACAAGCTATTTCATTAAACAGAAGCAGAAATATGACTCAGTGTCTCATGTACCTAATAATGCTGGATATACACCTAGGCTTTTGCTGAGTTTGTGAGCAAACAATTGAGGGCTTGATGAAGCAGAATGACTCATTTTACAAGTGCACAAAAAGTGGAGTCTTACCAGCGAGGAGCTCAGAGGAAGACATTACACGTTATTAAAGTGCTAGTGTTCATATTCTCCTTCTGAGGGCCATAACACTCACAGCCCTTCAATGTTGTTCTATCAAGATGTCCACTTTAAGGCAGAATGTTTGGAAGTTATAGAAAATACAGCATGAACAAAAAAAATTCTCACTCACCCAAAATATAAGAAGCTGACTAATAGGCATTTGCACACAACTACGTAAAGTTATGGAGGACTCTAACCATCAATGGAAGGTTGATTTGACTAAGTTATGTTAGTACAACAATTCCTCCCATTAAGTTTCTCAGTCTCCTTCATGTTTTAGTCCTCTGATCTAACCACCACAAAACCCAGATATGACTAATTGTATAGAGTATTTATTGTAAGATACTAGTACCCTTTTTAAGTCACTGGGCCTTTTTCCTTTGCTGATCTTAATATCCATTCTTTATTTTGTATGTTTAGTAGTTTAATTATGATGTGGCAAGGGGACTTTTTTTTTGGGGGGGGGGGGTCCAGTCTATTTGGTGTTCTATAAGCTTCTTGTATCTTCATAGGTATTTCCTTCTTTTGAGTTGGAAAGTTTGCTTCCATGATTTTGTTGAATATATTTTCTGTGCCTTTCAGTTGGTATTCTTCTCCTTCTTCTATCTCTATTATTATTAGGTTTGACCTTTTCATGGTGTCCCAGATTTCCTGGACATTTTGTGTTATGACTTTTTTGGCTTTGGTGTTTTCTTTGACTGACTAATCTATTTCCTCTATTGTATCCTCTACACCAGAGATTCTCTCTTCCATCCCTTGTATTCTGTTGATTATGCTTGCATCTATAGTTCCTGTTCACTTACTCAGATTTTCTATTTCCAGCATTCCTATGATGAGACATCTCGCACAGTCTTGAGGGAGAGGGAGGGGCTTGGAAATTTTCTTAATACAAAATAAATAAATAAGATAAAAGCCATGACACAGCCATTATGAGACAAGGAACCTCAAAAAAAAGAAAGAAAAAAAGAAAAGAAAAAAAGATACTAGTACCCATGACATCTGGGCTAGATCCAACAGCTAATCATCTCTCGTTCATTCATTCTCTTTTGATGTCTAGTATTTACACATGTCCACAGAGATAGAAGCATTGCTTCACATCTGGAAACAACAGGATTGATTATTAATGTTTCAAATCTTTATCCCCCAAAACAATAGTAGTATCCAAATATGGGAAAGATGAAGAGTAAATAACAAAAATCGAAGTACAGTTTTTCCCTTAGTTTTGTTAGCAAATGAGTGAGAAAATAAAATCTGAAAGAAGAGACCCAAATCCAGTATGCAAAAGTAGAAGAATGAAACTAATCCAACAATATTTACCTTACATGTAGAGACCCTAACACGTAAGAGATGAACTATGATTAATACTGAGTCGATTGTCTAGTTTTTGTTCATTTCTTACCAGTTCTCCTTTTTACTCAGGCATTATTAACTTCTTTATGTTGACACCCACAATATTATTCCAAAAAGACAGTTTGTTGCCTTATTTCCTTTGTTTTGTATGGTTTGCAGGATTGCCACCTGGCTCTATGGACATTCAACCAAGATGAAATAAATGGATGAATTCTAATTCTTTTGTGCTTGGAGGAAATTTGGTATGATTTAGAGAAAGTACATGATATACTGTGAACAGAGAGTTCAGAGAGGATTCATATTAGCATTTGGCACAATCATCTTGGAATCAGGGCTTCCAGGCACACAGGTGCAGGAATTTTGACTGACAGCAGGTTCCATAGCCAGTGAGTACTACTTTCCATCCTGAGGTTAATGTTTTGTAACATATGGACTCTAGGATCATGCAGGAGTTTGGCTTCTGGCTGTATCTCTCACTAACTATGAGAGCTTAAGCAAAATGACCACCCTTTTCAAGATGCGATTTCCTCATTTATGATACAGAAAATAGTGAAGGAATGATAATGCCTGCCTGACAAAACCATTATAAGGAATAAACAAAATAATACTGGCAGAGCTATTAATACCTATACAAAGCATTAAGTCAACACCATCTCTAATTAAAACTAGTCCTCCAGCAGAGTGATTAAAAAGACTCAAAACATTTTAAAAAGGCCTTGCTATTCTTGGGCATACAGAAACAACGATATCATCTTGTGAGGTACTTCAGAATTAGAGATTTATTTAAAGTAAGGCCATTTATCGTGAATAACCAAACATCAAATAATAGGGTATATAAATACAACTACTGCCTGGTATAGATACGTTAAAAATCTTAGAGGTAAAATTTTCTCACACATAAAATAATGCATAGACTTGTTTTAGACATGTGACAATCAACACAATTGTTTCCCTGGCTCCTATAATTTGTGCCTCTATGAGCATCGGCTGAGCTAACTTCAGGGTTCTGTGCATTTGTCTAGGAAGTCCTTGCCTGGGGTTTCTTTATTATATTATGTGTTAAGTAATGATCTGTCTTTAACTTCAATCCGTGCACCAGCTGTTACCATTGCTTATACTTCAGTATTCTACCCTGTGTATTTTAATCAGACTGATAAAGCTATAACACAGAGAAACACATTCTGCTATGGTTACTTGTAAAAAGACAGTGCTTCTTGTGGCAGTGTCTGTTAACCTTTTAAAGTAAAGCCTGAACGTGTTGTTTCAACCTTCGTGTTATTCCTTTTTAATTGCCAGCAATTTGTATGCACATACTCCCTCTAGGCTCCCTCCTCTGTCAGCTCCATTGGTATTTACAATGAGACCATCACCTCCACTGGTACTTACAAACATTTACATTTACCAAGTACTGGCCAAAGTGTCACAAAGTTTTGTGTCCTTGTCTCATTTATTGTGGGAATGTCTTTTTGGCTATGAGTTACCTGAAGATTGGATTTGAAGTTCGATTTTAAAAACTTATAAAGATCAAATTTTGATTGCGTTACATTAAGATAATACACTGCTACCAAACTTTAGGTAAGTAATAATTAATATTTACTCACCTATAATACTTAAGGAATAATCCTAAAACATAAATCTCTAGTTTGTAGAAGGTTGTTGTTATATTCAATAATTTCCTGATGTTGATTTCTTTTTCCTCAGAGAAGCTCAACACCTGCCACAGCTTACTCAGTCTGAATGTATAAATTTGATGTGCTTTATACAGAAATAGGAGTATGCTTTTTTGCTTTAGAGCTTTAGGTAATGAAATTGCAATATACTATTAAATATTACACAAACAAGTGATAAAAAATTCAAAATAAAACAAAATTCATATTGAACATAGTTTATTTGTAATAATACTTATTAAGATAAGAATAAAAGTCTGATAAAAGTTTTTCATTATTTCATTGCTTAATCTTGTTATTTCTTATATTATACATCAATGTTTATAAATATGTGAGATGGTAAGAAACACTATTTTTTCATTTATTTTTTTATTTCCATATGTATGTATTGTAATTACATCATTCCCTCCTCTTCCCTCCAACACCTCCTGTTCTTCCTACTCTCCTCCTCTCAAATTTATGGCCTCTTCTTCTTTAGTTGTATATATTATATATTTATTATATTATATGTGTATTATATATATAAATGAATAAATCTATAAAGACAACCTGCTGAGTCAATTTATGTTGCTCATATGCACATGATTTTATTGACCACTTGGTATTACACAACCAATTAGGGATCTCATCCCTTGGAAAACTAATTCTACCTCTTTCAATAGCCATTAATTATCTGCAGCTCTTCATGTAGGCACGGGGCCTTATGCAATTTTCCCCATCCACTTGGGCATGTATACTGGTGTTGTCATTGTTCAAGTCTTGTTTAGACGACCATATTGTTGATAATTCATAGGTCATATATAGAAGTTTGGGTTTGTTTGGTTTTTAAATAGGACAAATACTATGGACTCTCCTTTCAGAATGAAATAGCATATATTCACATACACAACAATGTTTCATATAATTTTAAGAAGGGATAAGAAGAATTCATTTTCATTTGATGAGTTCATATTGGTAGAAAGGGGTAGCATCAAGATTTACTATATATTCTAGTTGTTCATGCAGAAGACAAATAGCAACTGCCTGTACATCTCAGTGAGATATGCTGCTTATAAATGAAAAAGACACGACTTTCAGGCATGAGGTACATGAATAAGGCACACAAGAGTGTTTCAGCAAAGCAAGTGACCAATGAACTAAAGAATCACGTTGCTTCTAAGGAATTGTATCTGTAGCATCTGCATCCTAAGGGCTGTCCTTGAGCTACATTTCAAGAACTAGCTGTAATAAAAGAGATGATAATTTTTAACAAAGAGGCTTTAATCTTCCCCTGGGGAAAGAGATAACGATCAAGTAAGAAAGATTCTACTATGCGCATGTTTTTAAATGATTAAACCAGCTATTTGCAAAAAGAACCTGTATTCCTAATGCTGTAGATCCTTGTTCAAGGGAGATATCAATGTAACCATAAAGTAATACTCATTTCAGTTGCGAGCAAACAGAAGCCCAAGGTCGCAGCTCGGTTTCACAGATCGTTAAGTGTTGTCCCACTTTCCATACTGTCCCAGTGCCTTCAGAAAGAATCCACTGTTGCTTGTGCCAATGTTATTGTTAACACTATAGAAAATGTTTTAAAAGATCAGTAGGAACAGATTGTGTTTAATCCTTTCTACCTCTCATGACTAAATTCACATTCTTTCCAGTTCTCAGGGTTATTTTCCATTAGTTTAATTTACCAGAAGGTGATTTGGGACAAAGAGATGATTATACTAATCCAGGCTGAAGGAAGGTGATCTAATTATGAGTCATAGAGACTCATTCTCATAAAGAAAAAACTTGTGAAAGTGAGTGAGCATTTAGATAACTTTAAAATCATCATATACAGTGAGTATAGTGATAATGAAGTTGATAACCTGACTAATGGCCATAAGTGGTGAGCACTATGCATATGCTAACACTCCTTTCACAGCCTGGAGTTCTGCTTAACCATTTCCATTGATTAATATTAGTCTATCAATGGGGTATTTAAATCCTAGCAATTATCTTCAGAGGCAGCTGGAAAGTGGAGGGACACAGGATGAAACAGAAAGTAATTCTAGAAGCAGGTTCTTCTATTAACTGAGTGTTCTTATTTACAGACTGAGACCCAAGAGCTACTGCCATTAGCTAAGTAAATAAGCTATTATGGCTGAAATACAATGATCGACACAGGTAAAACTTTCCCTCAACCTCAACTGTAGTAAATTTATTTATTTATTTGTTTATTTATTTATTTATTCATTTTAATTTTATAATTTAATTTAATTTTACATATCAGCCACGGATTCCCTTGTTCTCTCCCCTCCAGCCGCCCTCCCCCCGCCCCCCCCCCCCCGCCGCCTTCCCCCCAGCCCACCCCCCATTCCCATCTCCTCCAGGGCAAAGACTCCCCTGGGGATTGAGTTCAACCTTGTAGATTCAGTCTAGGCAGGTCCAGTCCCCTCCTCCCAGGCCGAGCCAAGGGACCCTGCATAGGCCCCAGGTTCCAAACAGCCAGCTCATGCACTGAGGACAGGTCCCAGTCCCACTGCCTGGATGCCTCCCAAACAGATCAAGCTAATCACCTGTCTCACTTATCCAGAGGGCCTGATCCAGTTGGGGGCTCCTCAGCTATTGGTTCATAGTTCATGTGTTTCCATTTGTTTGGCTAACTGTAGTAAATTTTAGTCTACAAAAGTTTAGTATTACTATTTGTCAGTCTCAAAACTAACAATATTTATCATGACCACTACTTACATGTGTGGATACATTAAAATCTAGAGCTCAGTGTCTTCAGTAACATTTGCAAACTTTCTTGGTTTTGAAACTGTACTGTTTCTGGAGCTGGCTGAATTATGCCACTCCTCATCGCTCAATGTCATGTGTTTGCCTGGAGCTTGTTTCCTGTCTTCCTTTATAGCCCATTGTTTAATCTTCAGTCATTTCAAACTATTTCTACTGATTCTCATTTAAAATAACTGTGTGGTTTTTACTTCCTCCACTTCATGCTACTTACCCTAAACTCATTTATTCACCTTTAGTCAGCCTCTCCCTGGGCTTTTTGTGAGGTCCAGTTAATTACTGATCATAATGTAGTATAGTTTTCTATAGTCACTTGTCTTCTCAACCTGAAACTGTAGTATGAGTGCTTGCCTTCTTTTTCAAATACTGTCATAAGTTCTTGTGATGAGAAATAAAGAAACAGTCAACATTTCATAAATCTTGGGTATCATTGGAATGATGACTTTGACTTGAGACTCATGTGGAACCAATTTTACTAACCTAAAAGAAAACTAGATATATGCAAACAAAATTGGCATGGGTGCCAGACATGTAGAACTAAATATATTGCTCAATAAATCAAGTGACCCAAACAAAATATCAAGAGATAAATCTCTAGGATTGGTATGGATGTTCTTCCTGCCCCTGAGTATCAAAAGAAATACATAATGTCTTATTAGGGACTAAGTAATTGTCTTACAATACCTAAGCGTTAGAAGGTAGCTACCATGTCAAGCAAAACAAATTAAGTTTAATACAATATATTCGTGCAAACACTTCATCAATCAGGCAGGACTCAGAACCAGAAGTTGAGCATACGCTCCCAAGCAATGTGAGCAGTGCATGTGAATAGGTTGACCATGGAGGCAAAAGTCACATGACAAAAATCTAGTTAGGAATCTGCTTATCTCAGCACGAAATAATGAGGTCTGTGCCTTAAATGGGCATGAGCTGGCATGCAGGCTATGATTGGTTGAAATTTAGATATTTCTTGCAAAATATACTAATTTGTTTACATACTAAGTATGGTCATGGTTTATACATAGGTTCTCAAAGTACAGCAACAACCTCAGGCTTTGAATATAGGCAAGAACCATCTTTGTTCACAATAAAGGTTTGAAGGCAAGTTCCCCAAATCTTACAGAAGGATGCATTAGTTATACTGAAATGTATTCCAAAATGAGGCAAAGGAAGAAGATAAGAAATCCAGTAAGTTATGTTTATCCAGCAAAATATCCAGTATGTTATCCAGCAACAATACAGTATGCTGATGAAGGTCTACAGTTCTGCCAGAAATAAGACTATAGGCTTCACTTTACCTTTATTGCTGGTTGGACAACACAAGAACTTTTGTAATACCAAAGTATTATTATAATGGTGATGCTGGTGGTCATCGAGGGGTTTGGTGACTTTGTTCCTTGTTATAAAAAAAAAAATGAATAGCCTGGAAAGACAGAGAACCAAGCTGAAGAGAAAGCTTTATCCCTTCAAAATGGGAGAAGCCTTAAGCTGGGAACCCAGTAACTGGTTCTGGCTTAGGTATTTTATAAGGCCTTTGGGTCCTCCCGTTTCCTCCACTGGTCCTATTTAGATACTCACCCCCTACGCCCTGTCATAATTTTTTTTTTCTCACAATGTCTTCTGGGAACAAGAAGCATCCATCTCAGGAAGCCTTCTTTCACCTGCTAGTCTATTTACATCCCCTACTTCTCCTTCAGTATGATGCTATAGAAAGCCATGAAGGCAGAAATAGAAGTATGACATGCTCCGTGAATAAACCTGGATGAGAAACAGGGGCTCACTCCTAGAAAAGAACTGAAGGACCAAATACATGAGAAAGTTCAAGCTAAAGTTAACCCTGAAGAGAAAGGGTCTGGCTGTACCAGAAACCAGGACTGACTAAAATGCTAGAGTCTTCACAGAAGTGAACAATAGAAAGTCTCCCCACATCAGATGAAAACAAAGCCAGAATTCTGAAATATAGAATTAAGCCAAGCATTGAGGAATAAACTCAAAGCCTGATGTTGTAGGGTAGTAAACTAGGTCTTTATGTCTTCAGCCTTGAGGAGTGGCTCAGGAGTAAAATAAAATAGCCCAGCGTGGAGGCTCAGGCATATGACCTCAGCCTTGGGAGGCTGAAGCAGTTCAAGGGCTAACTTGAGTTACATAGTGAATTCCAGTTCAACCAGAACTTTATAGCAATATTCTGTCTTAGTAAGCTATAGCAAAGGAGCAGAGACCTCTCTGAGCTCTCTTTGAAAGGCCACTAATCACATTTCCTGACACCATCACCTTAAGGAGTTATAATTTCAATGTTCTCTGTTATAACAGATTTTGGTGGTTTTATATAACATTTGCCTTTCAGGATTAGAAATCACTCTACATGTTCCTGTGCCCCAGTATCATCCATAGAGATGGTCTCCTGCTTGGAAGTCAATCATCTCCAACAGAAAAACAGTACTTGACTATTAGATAGGGACTATCTCAACTTCTCCCAGTGTTTCTAAGTTGAGCTATTACTTACTTATTCCCTTTTAGAAATTTTCTTAGAAGTTATTTTTCTCCTTGAGTTCCTGTTTTAGGACGTGGTGGTAAACGCTTATACTCCTAGCACATGGGAGGCAGAGACAGGATGGTTCAAGAGAACTTGAGGCTATCCTGGTCTATGTGGTAAATTCCAGGCCAAACAGGACTAATTTAGTGAGGCTCTGTCTTTAAATAACAAAAACGGAAGAAAAAAAGAATTTTCTCACGCCTACATTGGCACACATATCCATATTCAGAATTAATCATTTTTTCATAGTAGGCTACTTTTTCTGTATATTCTTTACATTTACATGTTCATCTACTTTCCAAATCTTTCTGCCCCCTGTCCAACATTTTTAGTCAGAGAACCTCTCTTTTTAGACAAGGTAACTTCTTTATTACTGCTCTGTGACTGTAAACATATTTCATCTTCGTTGGGAATTCATAACATGCAGCAACTGTCTCCTGCCAATCTGCTGCTGCAAGCACCATGCTCGAGAAGACACCCCATTTTCCTATCCAGAAGAAGTGGATCACCATCGTCTAAACACTTATGAGTATCAAGATCTTCTTTTTATAAAACTTAAATATGTTTTGAGAGACTGTTCAACTATGTGGCCCAGGCTGGTTTTAAACTTGCAATCCTCTTGCCTTAGCTTCCTGTTTCAAGGGTTTCAAGGGTTCTTTAAGGTCCTATTAATTGTGTTTTAAAAATCCTCTTGCAGTAGCTTGCTCATGGGCTAATGTTTTCCTCCACAGTAACTGGTGACTTTCTCCCATTTTGCAGTTATAAAACATAGATCCTTTGTCTTTACTTACCCGTGTCCTTCTAGTATCCTTTCTTTTTAGCTTTCCCCTTGACTTTAATTTTTCCATTATTTTATTATTTTTAATATAATTAAAATATATTATGTCACCCCCACCATATCTTTCCTCCTCATGTCCCCACACCTCTCCAAAGTTTATGCCCTCTTCTTTAACTATTGTTGTTACATACACATATAAACAAATAAGCATATAAGTGCGACCTGCTGAGTCCTTTAAGTGTTGCCTCATGTCTACATTTCTAAGGTTGAGCACTCGGTATTAGATAACCAAACAGGGCACTCATACCTGGGGAAGATTAATTCTCCCTCTCTTGGCAGTTGTTAGTTACCTATAGCTCTTCATCTAAGGCTGAGGCCCATGAGATTTCCCCATCTGTGTTAGGACATCAACTGCTATTGGTGTTGTTCGAATCTTGTTTAGGAAGCCATGTTGTTGAGATCTCATGAGGTGTACCTTTCCTGTGATAGGTAGAAGGCACACTCTCACATCAGACATCCTGGTTCTCTGGCTCTTCTGCAATGGTCCATGAGCCTTGGGTATATGAGTTATATTGTAGGTATCAATCGGTGCTGAGCACCTCATAGACAGTTGTTCCGTTCATCTTGACTCTCTACGGCTTTCTGTAATGGTCTCCTTCTGGAGCAAAAAAAAAAAAAAGAAAGCTTCTGGGGTTAGTGAGATGGCTCAATTGTTAAGAGCACATCTTGTTCTTGCAAAGGACCCCCGGCCAATTACCAGAATCCACATTGTGGCTCATAGCCATTTATAGCTACAGTTGAGGACATCTGATACCCTCTTCCAAAGGCATCAGGCATGCACATGGTACACATATAATCAATCATGCAGGCAAAACACTCATACACGTAAAATAAATATAAAAAAATTAAAAAGAAGTTTCTTTGATGCAGGGTAGAATCAGCACTTATCTTTAGATATGAAGATATTGAAATGCAGTTGAAAACTACATTGGTTTATGAAATCAATTGGTTAGCCATGTAATTGGCCAGATTTATAGTACCAGGTAATATTTCTGTCCTGTTAGGCAGGTATTATATTAGTTACTTTGCATTATTATGGCCACAATACCTAATACAAACAACTTAAAAGAGGGAAGAGTTATTTTATCTTGTAGTTTTGGAGAGCTTGGTTGTTTGGCCCCATGCATTTGGGTAGAATTTTATAGTAGCAGAAGCATGTAGCAGATTGCAGCTTTGTTCTTGGCAGTAGTCATTTGTAGCAGGGACTGTTCATACTATGAACAACTAGGAAGCAGAAAAAATGACAGAAAGTACAGACCAGGTGTAATGTTTGAAGGACTGTCCCAAGTGACTCACTTCTACCAAACAGTTCCAACCTCGTAAAAGTTCTACAGCCTGTCAAAAACAGCATCACCAGCCAGACCATGGTGTCACATGCCTTAAATCTCAGCACTCAGGAGGCAGAGGCAGACAGATCTCTGTGAGTTTGAGGGCAGCCTTGGACTACAGGACTAGTTCTAAAACAGCCAAGGCTACACAAAGAAACCCTGTCTTGAAAAATGAAAATAAATGAGGGAGAAAGAGAGAAACAAAAACAAAAACACAGCAGCATCACAAACATTCAAAACATGAGCCTATGGAGAAAATCAAGTCATAACAGTAGGCAGGATAAGTCAAACTGAAAAATAATAATAACAGTTTAAAATGATTATGGAAAGAGAAATGCATTCTTCTATAGCAAAACAAGTATATATATATATATATATATATATATATATATATATATATATATATATATATATGCATGTTGGTATGAATGAAAAAGAGGCCATGAATTTGAAGTAAAACAAAGATGCCTATATGGGAGGGTTTGAGAGGAGGAAAGAGAAGAGGTAAATGATGTAATTATAATCTCAAAAAATAAGAGAAATAATATGTAGCAGAATTCTATTATTTGCTTTTACTTTTTCTAATAAGCTAAACATTGTTTCAACTGGACTATCTATCTGCATTTTCCCTAAAACTATGAGACTTGGCCAACACCTTGCACTTGATGTTCTCTTACATCTTGAAGCCATGAATTTGCAATGTGAAAATCTACCATCTTTCAGTTCACCTAAATGACTGATGAACTCAGAATTTTTGCTGTATCCTATTTTTATTACCATATTCATTGTTCCTGTTAGGCAAGGAATTTCAAGCTAACTTATACCTCATGTCAATCCAAGCCTTGGAACCTTTGAAAGTTTACCAAATCTTTCAAAGCAATTTGAGAACAAGTCTGCATTGAGAGCCAAGTCTTGGCCTGGCCAGTTACTTGGTGATTTTTCAACAATGAAAAGGCAAGCTGAGGATGTCAGCAATCAGTGCAGGTGCAGAAATGTCTATTATGTTCTGCTATGTGGCATAAATGTGACAGTGATCTGGAGTTTCCTGCAAACGTTTCTATTTTAACAATTTTTGCCCTCCTGTTAAAAATACAACAAATTCTTTGAATGTTAATTAAATCTTTTAAAAAGAAAGTGTATGGAAAATGGTAATTTTAATATACAGTTTTCAACTACAGTCTTCCTACTTATAACATTACCCTGAAATCTTGTTAAAAGCACTAAAAAGTAGAATTCCTCCAAAAAGTTCCTTCCTACTTATAAGTAACTACCTATGCGAATAACTCACTTTAAAAAAAAAAGTATTTACTCTCATAATACTTGCTAAAGCTCTTGGAATACAGTGATGTCATGCTCTCTGTGGTTCACTCTGTTAAGGATGCTGACATGATGAAGAAGAGTCAAGATAAAATGTCACAAAGTTGCTGAGCACTTAAGAGTTGACTAGCTATTTATTTAGCTTGCAGGACAGCAGTTGTTTTAGAATTTGACTTGCCAATTTACAACTGAAAAACACTGAGTAGTATTTCTAAGAGGTAAAAGATTGTTCTGTCCAGACACAAAACAAGAGTTTCTTTGGAACTTGTTAGGTAATTCTAACTTGGTTCTCAGAGAATTCCAGAAGTGAATGCCCAGTGAATATCAGAAGCCCAAAAATTAGCTTCAGATGTTCTTATTAAGTCACCTTCCTACCAGATCTTGATTTATGGACACCAACCAATTTCCAGCCATTTCTGAGCTGAGTCATTCAGATAAGAGTGTACCCTAACTGTTTCCTGAGAAACAGTGCAATGTTTCTGATTCTTGATTTACCTTTTCATTAGCTTCAAATTGAAAGTGTTCTTCAGGTTGAAAAGTCACACTACCTGTAAATGTCACACAAACATGACAAAAATAAAATCTGATTCATTCAAATGTGTCTTTCATTAATTTCCATCTTATTAATGACAAAGGGGACAAATTTTGTTAAATCATTTTTCATAACACATCTCAGTGAAAACCAGGGTCATACAGTAGCACATTTGCAAAGAAAATCGCAGGCTATTAAAGTTATCAAACATAAGCAAAAATGGTAGATTATTGACCAATAGTACCCAAAGGATAGATATTTCCAACAATAAATAGAAAAGTGTGTTGTTGGCTAACATCCCTGTGATTATAGACATAAATCTCTGCAAAAAACATACATTTTAGGCTTATACAGTGCTATGACCTTGGTGTTTCTAGCCCCCTCGAATTCAAATGTTGAAATTCTCTTCCCCACAACAATGGTACTAAAAGTAAGGCCTTGGGAAGTGATAGGTCATCAGGGCAGAACTATCATGAGTTAGATTAATAACCTTATAAAAGAGACATCAGAGAGCAGCCTTTCTCTTCCACCAAAGTAGAAAACAGCTAGAAGCAGGGGATTGGATCCTGGCTAGGCACCAATTCCACAGGCAATTTGATCTTTGGTTTCACAGTCTGCCATCCTGTAAGAAATAACCCCTTTATATCATTTATAAGATATGCCATCCATTGTATTCAAACTGACTAAGTCATATACTTACAGTCCTCTCAAAGTTGAGTCATATCAATACAATTTATCAAGGTCCAAAAGACAGATGAGCAAGATAAAATGTCAGAGCATGTCAAATGTTCCATCTTCACTCAATACCAATATTAAAGCATCAGATATATATATATATATATATATATATATATATATATATGTGTAAAATAACAAATTTTAGCCCTTTTAAGATAAGGTTTTATTAAATAATCTGTCAAGATTTTTACTTAAAGTGGTATTTGAGATAGAAAGAGTGGAGGCATGTTCCAGTGGCTTCTTTTCATTCCTGCATATATGTGATATTGTGGTCAAGATTCAGTCTGCTCTGTTTCTTTCTACTCAATAAACAGATGTGTTTCAATGTAGTACACTGCAGTGTGATAGTCCTTAAGGCATTGCAATAAGATCATATGATCATAAATTTCCTCCCAAATTGTATTCCTTACAAACCATGATTGTTCAGAAACTATTTTACAATTTGCTACCAAGCAATATTCAAATGTATAAAAATGGAGTAGAGAACCCCAATAATCGGGGTTTAATTACTGAATTTGCAAAACAGCAAACTTAATATATACACTTAGAGAACTGATTGAAAATAAAAAAGATTTTTAATGATATGAAAAGGTCTGAAACATCACAGCTTAGAAAATGTAAGCATGACCTGTGTATAAATTTCCAGGTTGATTCTGTGGGAGATGCAGAGCTTTTTCATGCCTACTCTCACCTATCACCTGTAGTGTGGATACCTTTCTGAAAAAGAGGCCTGTAAAAGCAAGCAGTCATAATACTGCAACACCATGTTTAGTACAGGCAGTAGGCAGTAGCCTAAGCCCTATGAACAATGTGTTAAGAAAATAGAGCAAGCACAATTAGACAGACCATTGCAAGGCTTAAGCCACCAATCCTGACACCTCTTTCCTTGGTTTAGAAGATAACTAACTTTTATTTGTTTATTATCTATAGATTTTATATTGTCTGAAATGTTAATAAAATACAATTATACGTACTATGCTAACTGATTTGGGGGGGAAATTCAAAGAAATATCAAATATAGTCCCTGACTCCAAAAAGAGCGATACTATGAAGGCAATTTCATCTGTAGCTGGGACTCTCAGGGTGGAAAGCTCTGTATTAAGAACCTAATAAGACTCATCAAGAGTTTAATCCTCTGGTCCAGGGTTTCTCCAACAGGCTGCACATTAGAACCATCTCCAGTAACACAGGAAAAACTGCGTGGCCCAGTGCTCATGTTCAGAAAGCTGGAGGACTGAGGGGGTTTCAAAGCCTCAAGGTTATTTAACTATGCAGAAGGTGTTAACAAACACTGCATGGCCTTCATTTATATCAGTGCCTCTGAATTAAGAATGATTTTGTATCTGTTGGAAGCTTTGCCAATGAGTGGGAATAGTTTGAGATATCAAATCTAGAGGAATGATGGTAAGGTATATTGGATAGAGAGCAGAAATTCTAATAAACACCATGCAAGGCACAGGACAAGCCCCACAATAGTGTTGAGCCCTGATTGTCAATAGAGCCAAAGGTGTGAAAATGAGTTTTTCATCCAAAGTATGAGCCAAGGCCTGGCACTTTGAGGTATTAGGAACCAAGAAAAGAAGGGAACATTCTCTCTTTGGTGGGATTATTGTCCATAAGCAAAGGCAATGAAGCAGCCCACAGTGGGCTCATACAATGTTGGAAGAATGGGCTAGGGATGACTGTGAGAGAGGATGATGTGAAAAAAGAAATGCACTACAGATGCTGTTTATGAATATTTGTAATGAAAACTGCTGTGGCAGCAATGTGGCAGAAGGCTCAGGGAGGAGCTAGGCTGGAGATGAAATAATTGATGTCAGAAATGCCATTGGTTAACTTTGATAAACAACAGATTGGGTGCTATGAAATGATACCAACTTTAAATGGGTAAAATTGATTCTATAAAATATGATCCATAATGTGACATCGATAGTCTCCTCCCAAAATTCCAGGAGTCAGCAGGATGAAGGAGGCTACTCAGGAGGGCATACTAGGTTACCATTAGCTGCTGGCCACAGCTGTCCCAATTACTGATAGGCTCAGAATTTCTTGGAGCAAATACAGCTTTTGGACAAGATACAGAGCCACATCATGCCTCACTTTTACTATCTGGCAACTTCAGAAAGTACTAGTACTTACCCCAACATAGCAATTGAGGGTCTGGACAGATGGCTCAGAGGTTAAGCACTCTTCCTGCTCCTCTAAAGGACCAGAGTTCAGTTTCCAGCATCCAAATCAGGCAGCAACAGTAACTCTAGCTCCATGAGATTTGCCCTTATCTGGCTTCCACATTCACATACACATGCATAAAAATGGAGGAGGAAGAGGAGGAGGAGGAGGAGAGAAGAAGAAGAAGAAGAAGAAGAAGAAGAAGAAGAAGAAGAAGAAGAAGAAGAAGAAGAAGAAGAAGAAGAAGAAGAAGAAGAAGAAGAAGAAGAAAACAAATTTTAAATCAGGAAATAGATGGGTTATCACATATAAAGAGCTTAGAAGGATTCCCGGTACAGAGTAACGACCTAATGTTTTATTGTTACTGTGGTATTCTACTTTTACTAAAAGGGTATAATGTTAGTTATATACTAATGGTAATTTTAGGCAGAGTAAATAGTGGGTACAACATTTAATGATGCAATGACATGCCAATTTTAAGAAGTACTCAGAATTCACCACTGCTGGGCATAAAAAGTAAACTGAGACGTAGCAAGACTCTAAAATGAAGAGGTAGACAAGTATAGTCAATGGGAACAGAAACTCCAGTTTTCAGCTTCCCTTTACCCATGGCCTTTGCTGTATTCTTCTGTCCTTCCTCTATGACCAATGACTTACTTTGGCAGCAGAAGCAGTCACAAGCCCCAGTACTGGGAATTACAGGGTGAGCCACAAGGCATGCTTTACCATCAGTTTTAGAAAACAACCCCTTAGGAGCCAGGAATGTAGTGGCTTAGTGGCAGAATGCTTATTTATATAACTGCTGATCAGTATGTGTAAGACCCTGAGTTCAAATCACTTAGCCTTTCCCTACAACACAATGAATTGTTTTGAGTCTTATCTGTTCCCAGGGTGAATCTTCTTTATTCCATATCCAATTCTCACATTAATCTCATTAGATTTTCCCCTTAGAAGTTTCTCCTGCTTGTGTCTTTCAGGAATGATCAAAATCAATCTTCCTCTTTTCCCCATCCTAGCACTCAAAGTGATTTTCTGCTTGGAACACAAATCTCAGGCATCGGAGCGCCTTTAAGATTTCAATATGCAACCAGGAATAATTTTCTCCACACATTTGATCTTTTCCAGTGCACCCAAATGATTATAATAAATCTTTGGATCATGTCTAGAGCATCCCCCTGCTTCAGACTGTGCTTTATTTAATTATCTTGAAAGTCCTGGATGATGCAAAGTCTTTCCAAACATGTACATCTCTCATGGACACAAGCCACACAGAGAGCACCACACACGCTGCCTCTCTGGGGTCCTTTTGTACAAGCTTCATATGAATTCATCTTTTCTGCAGGATAGGCTTTCTTTCACTTTTCAAGGGAAATAAAAAGAAAATTTATAAATCTCAGAGACTGTGCAATTTCTAATGTACTTCCCACTCAAAATATTTCCTCTTCTTGCATTCTGTTATTAAATCTTTTATGTTCACCAGATCAAGAAATATTCTTCATCAATTTGTAATAAAAGTAATTAATGTTATTCTCAGGTACTTCACATTCTGAAAATAGTATAAAGATGTGGTGGGCTACAGTATAAAGAATGGAGAATGCCTTATAGTTATTGACTGTCTTCATTTTTAAAGCTTATACTTATCATGAAAATAAATACATGTTTATGAGTCTAGCTTCTTAATACAGAGAAACTTGGAGAGGAATGACAAAAAAGGATTATAATAGCTATTTACATGTTTAATTATTTTTCTAGTCACCTTTCAGGAAATAAATTTATATAACTGATTATCTTATAAACTTAGTTTTTTACCTTTTTGTTCAAAATCACAGTTTAAGCATCACTGTGTTTTGAGTATTATTCTACTGAAATGTCATATATTGAATATTTTCAATGTGCCAGGCTGTGTGCTAACAGATTCACAGAAGTAGTTTCATTTCATAATAACAGCTATGTTTCAGGTCATTATCTTATGATAACATTACAAAATATAAGGTAGCTATACCAATTTTGCAAATAGAGAAATTGTGGTGTGGAGCTGGTGCCATGGGTTAGTGTGCATGCAAAATAGGACCTGTGTGGGAATTAATTCCAATGCAAATTAATGTGCAAATTCACATGCCCATCCCCATCCCCACAAATCCAAAACCTCAAAATCCAAATCTCTGAGGAACTGCTACAAATTTAGCCATCCACTACAAGGGATTACTCTGTTCTATCGAAATGTGGGAATCCGTGTGCCTTTGCAACTAATGCTGGATTGGCTCAGCTGACCATGATCAATAGCATATTTGCATCAGTCATTTACTTTGAACTGTTGTGTGGGGCTTCAGAGTAGGTGTGAGACAGAACTAGGTAGGGAGATCTAAAGTCAAGCCCTCAAGGAGAGAAGCAAATGCTCTCACTGCCTCTACCTGGGATACTTAGCAACCTCCACTGCAATGTCTTTTACCTCAACTTCCAAAATAATTTCAAGGTCAATTTTCTTCCGCCAGAGTTCAAATTTAACTAGTTCATATGGCTGATTATTCTTATTATTTTCACCTTAAATTTATAAGTTGCACACATCCAATGTAGTGAGCACAGAGGCTTTTTTTCTCACCCTTTTCAACCATGCCTACATTTCTCAGGACAGCAATTACCATTGTTTGCCACTTATAGAAAGAATTCAGAAGTCACTCCCCTCATATAACAGGGAAATACTATATTTATTCGCAAATTTCATAGTTTCTGGTTTAGTTGTTGTTGTTTTCAGAACAACGTGGTTCTTCTATAATTGGTGTGTGTGTGTGTGTGTGTGTGTGTGTGAGAGAGAGAGAGAGAGAGAGAGAGAGAGAGAACAATATTTGTTGCATTGTCAACACATATAAAGGTAGAATATTCCATAAATGTCTGAAAGTTATAAATAATCTGTATCTAAAGGTAGAATATTCTATAAATGTCTGAAAGTTATAATATATATAATCTGTATCTAAAGTAAGTTAGACATTAAAACTAGATTAAATTGTGATGATACACAATAAACATCATAATAACACTAAATGTCAATCAGAATTCATTGTAGATACTGTTGCTAATTTGGCTTATGCTTTGAAGTCACCTAGGTATCACAGCTACCTGGACTTTGGTTTTTATTTGGCATTTTTATTTTTCTGTAGGACTGGATATTGAATTCACAGTTTAACACTCCAAACGCGTGAGACTACATCAAAATTGAGCCATTCCCAAAGCAGTGGAGCCACTCATTAGACTCAGCCACCATCATCTCCTCTTTTGTCTAATGGTGACTGTGTTCAGTGTAGCACAACACTGTTTTAGTTTCCACCATCTTGATTCTTAGTTTTGGGTGTTTTTAACTTGATGGAAGACTTATACAAGAAAGAGTCCTAAGAGAATAATGTGAGCAATTTGGCTGCTGAGCTCTTGTGTGAGTGGGTATCAAAGTTGAGATTTTCTACAACAAGAAAGTCTGAGACCAAAAGAAATCTAGTTTCCAGGTGTGTATTTCTTAGTGGCAATAGAATTGTCCCAAGACACTTGCAATTCAGGTAGTTTACTGTTATGTTACTCAAAATGGAACATATAGAATTTGCTTAAAATATGATAATCATCCCAATGTACAATTCAAATTTATTATACTCAATTTTTTGTCTGAGAAAAATGTTCTTCTATAATGTCTTAATCATACCTTCTATAGTAGATTTTTTCCTATACCCAGAACACCAAAATTCTAGAAAATACTTCATGTTATTTAATACACATGCATACACACATATAAATACACATATATGTCTTACATTTATGCATATGCCATGCACATATGTATAACACATATATTTTTTCTTTACATATCAAATATTTTATATTCTTTGTCATAAAGAATTCAAAATCTTCTAGAATTATTTGGGGATATATAAGCACATATTTTTCTCAGACATATTCTCTTCCCATATATAAATATATATCTCCCTTATACTATATATATATATTCATATAAAAAGAATATAAAATATACATTTACTTGCTCTGTCATAGCTGATAAATAAATTTCAATAGTTATATTTCTTCAAATACCTCATGACTAACACTTAGAAATGTCACATAGCTTGACAAATTGAAGTGTTACCAATATTACTGAAAATGTAGAACTGGGGGGTTTTGAGCATATAAGCAATTTTATCAAGTGTTCATTTAAGTAATATTGATACATTAAATAGCTTAATATTGCTGGCTCTGTAAATGACCACCTAGGTCATCAACTCAGAGAAATATATTCTTAATCAAAACCTGTAACTTATGGCCTCATTAAATTTGATAACTATCCCTTTTTATAGAATAAATTACTTTTCTGTAAAAGAGAGAGAAATTTACTATTTAGGTGAATTTTTAATTTCTGCTAAGAAAATTCTAAGTAATAATAGTCCTGCAAATACTGCCAGTCTTGATATACACAGTTATGAACTTGCCAGTAAAGCAAATTAGCAGTCACTCAGTTCACATCTGCTAACAAGAAGTTTATAGTTCTGAATTTATTTTGCTTTCAAAAGGAATAAGTTATGAGAAACTATATTTATGCCACTATAATTCTCTATAATTTTTTTGTATTATCATTTCCTCTAGCCCTTAGAATTATGTACAAAGATGTAGCTTGAGGGCCTAGAGACTTGACTCAGTAGTTAAGGGTTCTTTATGCTCTTCCAGAGGACCCAAATCTGGTGCCCAGTACCCACATCAGGTAGCCATAGCTATCACCTAACACCAGCTCCAGAAAACCTGATGCCTCTTCTGGGCACAGTTGGGACATACACACACACACACACACACACACACTAAAAAAACAGATAATTCAATATCCAAAAGGTAAATCAAGGTCATAGATTTGGTTTACTCTCCTCTTTTTTATTTTAATTATTTATTTTTGCATGTGTGTAGCTGAAATTTTCCTGGTCCTGCCTGGCCCAAGGTCAGGACAAATCTCTCTCACCCACCAGTCCCACAGCCTCTCAGACCCAAGTAAACGCACAGAGACTTATATTACTTATGAACTGTTTGGCCTAATGGCTCAGGCTTCTTGCTATCTAGATCTTACATCTGAATTTAACCCATTTCTATTAATCTATAAGTTGCCACATGGCTCGTGGCTTACCAGTACTTTACATCTTCTCATGGCAGCAGCAGCTGGCAGGGTCTCCTGACTCAGCCTTCCACTTCCCAGAATTCTCCTCTCTCATTATCCCACCTACACTATACTTTCTGCCTGGCTACTGGCCAATCAGCATTTTATTTATAAATCAGTCAGAGCAACACCTTCACAGCATACAGAAAGACATCCCACAGCACATGTGTGCATATGTATATAAGTATGCGTGGTAGCATGCATGTGCCATGTTGCATATGCAGAAATCAGAGCACAACTTGCAGGGTTGCTTCTCTTCTTCTACCATGTGGGCCCTGAAGATCAAACATAGGTTGTTAGGATTGGAAACAAGGACCATTTACTATCCTGTTGGCCTCTAAATTTGGAATAAAATTCATATTCTTCACAGCAAACAGGAAAACCAATGATAATGGAATAAGAAATTTATTTGGCATGTAACAATGCTCTATTCTTAGTGATCTAAAACAGCATTTTTAGAATTCCATGTTGCAAGAAAAAAAGAACACACCTTTTTTTACATATTACATATTACAAATGTGCATATGTGTACATTTGCATTAATGTACACATTAGGAAAAAAGAAAATCAAACTGAGATGGTAAAAATATGTAATAAATGTGATATGCTATGTTTCATGCTCAGAAATGTTGTTATTGAAGATTTGAAAAGTACTGTAATATCCAACAGAGCAAAGAACCTGCCATACTCAACATTTCCTAAACCTGCTACTTCCTGTTTGTACACTCAGGACTACCCTGATGAGGAGCATTTCCCAATGTACTGATTTTCAAAAATCTGACCTTTTGGTTTCAAACAGGCACAATATATGTAGGAAACTGAGATGAGCATAATAAGGAGCTATTCACACAGGTGGGTCAAGGTCAGGGAGGTAGTAAGACATGATGTCCTCCATGACTAGCAACAAGGAAATACTGGGACCCAACCTTGAGTCTAGGACAAAAGGAAGGAAGAAAGGAGCAGAGTCAAAGCCCCTCGGGGAAGGGGCTACTTTAAAGAACTGTGACCTTACACAGAGGAACTTAAGTTACCAGGAGAGCACAGAGAAGATGCTGGGACCTGCTGTGGGATGTTCTGTATGGCAAATGTGTTGCTAATTAGTCAATAAATAAAACACTGATTGACCATTGGCTAGGCAGGAAGTGTAGGCAGGACAAGGAGGAGAATAACGCTGGGAAGTGGAAGGCTGAGTCAGAGAGACACTGCCAGCTGCTACCATGACAAGCCGCATGTGAAGATGCCGGTAAGCCACGAGCCATGTGGCAAGGTATAGATTTATAGAAATGAATTAATTTAAGCTGTAAGAACAGTTAGCAAGAAGCCTGCCACGGCCATACAGTTTGTAATCAATATAAGTCTCTGTGTTTACTTGGTCGGGTCTGAGCGGCTGTGGGACTGGCAGGTGAGAGAGATTTGCCCTGACTGTGGGCCAGGCAGGAAAACTCTAGCTACAAATGGAGTCCAATGTGGTGGCAAGAGTTTCCACCTAAAAACTGAGAAAACAGATTCTAAAACGGAGCTAAAAACAGTTAATTGTCTCTCTCAAATGAGCGGCAGCTGCTGGTTTGAGCTACTTCTGAGTTACTGGTGTATGTGTTTGACCTGCAGAATGGTGGGAATCAGGCCTCTGCAAGTGGCACATTAAGCTGTGTGGTGGATTTAGACTTTGCTAGTACAAAACAAAAAATGAGGTTTCTGGGCTACACGCTGCTTGGATAAAAGCATAGACCCACCCCACATAGCTCCCAGAGCTGGTGGTAAACGTAGCCATGTTGGGAAGCTGAGGTGGGCGGAGCCAGCAGCCACAGCTGCTGAAGTTTAAAGCAATAGATTCACAATAAGACAGATTCAGGTGTAATAGTTTACAATGTGTGTAAAAATGTACATAGGCTTGAAAGAGAAAGAAAAAGGAATATATACAGTTATATAAAGAAATAGTTTTAAAAAATAAAGTCTTTATAGAGACAGTAAAATTAATATAAAAAATAAGCCATGTAAAGATGAGTATTACACAGAGAATCTGGATTGTGTTGTCTTTGGGATTTTTAACTGCAGAAAAACATTTGATTGTAAAAGCTGTTGACTTATGCCAAAATGTATATTTTAAAGATACCTTGACTTCAAAATTTGGATGTAAGGATGTGTTGCTTTGGAAAGGAGACTCTGCTTTTGTTCCCACAGAAAGCCAGAGGCCATGGATTTGTTCCAGATTAAGATACATCAGGTTTGACCAGCCAAGACCCCCTGAAAGGTCTCCCATGACACCATGGCCCAGACGATCCAACATCCAGAATGGTTTGAAGGCAACTGGCTCAGATGATACAGCCTCGTGGACTATTCCATAATTCTAAAATTTTCTTTGTTTCCCCATAAGATACAGCGCCCCCCTCCAGCAGGAAGTAGTAAGAGAAGCTACGGCCAAATTCCCAAATTATATGTAATTTTACTTTGTCAAGGTTAAAACTTTCCTTTTTGAAAAAAAAAAGGGGGAAGTGCTGTGGGATGTTCTGTATGGCAAATGTGTTGCTAATTAGTCAATAAATAAAACACTGATTGGCCATTGGCTAGGCAGGAAGTGTAGGCGGGACAAGGAGGAGAATAAAGCTGGGAAGTGGAAGGCTGAGTCAGAGAGACACTGCCAGCGGCCACGATTACAACCAGCATGTGAAGATGCCGGTAAGCCACGAGCCATGTGGCAAGGTATAGATTTATAGAAATGGATTAATTTAAGCTATAAGAACAATTAGCAAGAAGCCTGGTACGGCCATACAGTTTGTAATCAATATAAGTCTCTGTGTTTACTTGGTCGGGTCTGAGAGGCTGTGGGACTGGCAGGTGAGAGAGATTTGTCCTGACTGTGGGCCAGGCAGGAAAACTCTAGCTACAGGGACCTTAAATATATACCCATTCTTTCCTCATCCTTTCATCTCAGGTCATAGGCCAAAATCCAGTAGACAGCAAAAACACTGGAACATACTATTTCAGCCTATAGAGTTCGGCCTTCTGAAGACAGAGAGGACACAAAAGGTAAGTAGTAGGCGAATATTTAGCACACTAATGCTAGATCTAAGGTCTTTTTTGTGAGCATTTTTAAATTCTAGATTATCTATTGATTCAACAAAGACTGTTGTCTAGATAACATGTGCTAGGTATGCTATTCCATAAGAGCATGAAGACTGCATGTGAAGACAGCACAAGAAATGTAACGTCAACACATTACAACTTGATTAAATTGTTATGAGGGGGGGGGCAGAAATAACTAGCTCTGCCTGGGAAAGCCAAAGTATATTAGAAAGGAAACAATATTCACACCGAGTCATTAGCAGTTGAAGAATTTCTGGGCAGATTATTGGTAAATATAGAGAATGTGTTCCTAGTAAGGAATGCTATGGAATTATAACCACTAAAAATTAAAGAAGAACACGGAGACTTAGGACTGCACAACTCCAAATTTTGTTTTAAATAGGAGGAAAAAAATTTAAGCTATGTTATTTCAAGTAGAACTCAAAATTGGTGACCATGAAGATTATGGATGACTTTGCATTCTAAGCCCAAATCTATTTTCCTTGTTCTATCCCATCATTCTCAAAATATAGATTGTTCTGACACTATGCAGAACAACCTTGTTGTGTTCTACTAAGATGGTGGCAACATGATTGATTCACCACAGTTTTGTGTGTGTTTTCTGAAACTGTCCCTACTCAGGCTGCATAAAGGACACCACAAAGCATCCCAAATGGCTCCACGAGGAGATTATTGTACAATAAAGAAATATCACTATAGTTGTATCAGATGATAACTGACAGGGCAAACTGTATAGACTTTACCCCACACGGCTCATGTAAGTCTTAAGTGCCCGTTTTCATAGAAACTTAATTCTTTCTCCGCTGCCTTGTCCAATACTTTCCTCCAATTAGCTTCAAAACAAGATTTCTAGCAAAGGCTTCAGGGCATAACCTAACTTTGGGTGGCATTTATAAATTACATTCTCTGTCTGATTATGATTAGATCAAACTGTGAAGGAACCATTCTGGATTACTGAATATAATGAAGTAAAAAAATATATATGCCTGTATGGATAAACTTTTATTCTCCTAAGGTCTTTATTTTACCCTAGGTGATCTTTCTAAGATCAAGACTTTAAAAAAATATTTCAAAAATAGAAGCAAGTGCTTTGCCCAAAATATATTTTCTCTAACAAATAGGCTTCTTTCTTTAGGATGCTGTTCATCTCTGACTTGGTAACTGAATAGCACAAGGTCCTAGGGCACCAATAGATAATGCTATTTTTTTGGTGTTTTTGTTTGTTTGTTTGTTTGTTTGTTTTTTGACACAGTGTTCTCATTTAATCCAGGCTAGCCTGGAACTCAACGTATAGCCAGGGATGGCCTTGGCCTTTTTATTCTCCTATCTTTATTTACCTCTCAAATGCTGGGATTACAGACGTGTGCTACCACAACTAACTTCATAGTGCATTTTAATTAGCATCATTTGAAGGGAAATGTGCATCTCTGCATCCTTCAAAGACGCCTACATTGTGGCTTTATTTGTATTGCAAGTGCTGTTTTATCTGGACAACCTTTGTCTGATGCCTCATTTTTTTCCCACTAGGTAAGATCTTCTTCTTGCAGTATTGAGTTAAGTATCACCTATTCTATTTCCCTCCTGCACCATGTGTGCCTTCACATTTCCTCCTGTCAGACCACTGAGCATCTCAAGAGCACAGTATACATCGACATTTCTGACTCATTTTCTATTTTGTGACTCATCACTTACAACATATTCCTGTAGTTCCAGAAAGCAGTAAATGACTATAGAATCAAATTAATAGATGGCAACAATCTAACGAAATATTTAGCTTAATTTTCCAGTCATAATTCTATGGCCTAATTCTTACTACCAAAAATTCAAAGGAGATGTACAACTGGAAGGAGATACAGAGTTGTTTTCAGTCAAGAATGTTTTAAAAAACCAAAGTTGGGTTTGCCTCCACCCAAGGAGATCCCTGTATAATGGATTCAAATTCTCCTTCAAACACATTTCTAGCCTGATTCTCACCTCAACTCTGACCACCATCTTAATTTACATCTTAGAAACACTAGTACAAATATTAAATGAATAGTTCTTATTTATTTTATTGTTATAATTTCCTGTGCTAACCAATAAGGAGTAAACCTCTCTCCTATTGACCTGTATAGATACAGGCTAGGCTCAAAAACACTAATACCCAAAGGTGGTCTTGAACTCTCAATTCCCCAACTTCATTCTCCCAAGCACTAGGAGTTCATGCAGTGCTGAGTGTCAGTCCCAGGGCTTGCATGCTAGGTAAGCACTCTACAAACTGAGCTATAACCCATCTCTTCTCCTACCAACTAGAAATAAAATAGCCAATCAAAATATATGAGATAAATGAGTATGGTGGATATGCCTATAGTCCCAGCTCTTGGAAGGCAAAGGTGGGAAGATCTTAAGTTCAATTCTATTCTGGAATACACTTCAATAACCAGAGCAAAATAGGGAGATCTTACGTCAAAACTCAATTAATAAGGCAACTATATGAAAACTCTGAAATAAAAACAGTAGGTATATTGAAGAAGTAACCAGTTCAGTGATGGGTATGCTGGGTCCTCCTGTATGATAGTCTACAAAATTCATATAAGTTCTTATTTTCCTAGAATGTGACTGTATCTGGAGATAAGACCTTTAAATTCATTAGTAAATGAAGTAACTTCGTTGGACCCAGAGCCATCTAACATAAAGTATCCTTGAAAGAAACATTTAGGACACGGAAAAGATGACATGAAGACACTCAAAACAAACAAAAACAAATACAAAAAACTGTGAAACACCATTTTACAATCAAGGAAAAAACATGTCATTCCAGTGTCATGATCTCAGACATTTCCCAGAACATGAGAAAATGAACTTCTGTTGATTGAGCCATCAAAAAATTGCCATTCTCTGTTATGATGGCTTAACAAACTAACATAATTGTCTGTGTAGAAGATTCAAGGAAACTGAAAAAATAAATTCTTGAGGAATGGAAAGATTGCTCAGTGGTTAAGAGCACTTTCTGTTCTTGCAAAAGACCCAGGTTCAGTTCTCAGCATCTACATAGCCTCTCACAGCTATCTGTAACTCCAGTTCCAGGAGATCTACTGCCATATTCTGGTCTCTACCAGCAGCAGGTATAAAAATGGTGCATATAAAGGCATGCAGGCAAAGCACTCATATGCATAAAATAGAAATGAACTTCTTAAAAAACAGCTTCCCTAAAAACTAGCATGCATGCTTTAGGATACATGGATATTAAGATTTATGAGGACCATCAAATCTGCTTCTATCAACCACAACCAACTAGAAGCCAAACACTGAAAACAGTACAGTGTATAACATCATCAAAAAGCATAAAATACAGCCTGCTGTGGCAGTCCATGCCTATAATCCAGGACTGGGGAAGCTGAAGCGAGAAAATTATCAATTCATGATCAGCCTGGACCACACAGTCAGACTGTGTCTCAAAATACAAAAACAAAAACCAAAAACAAACAACAACAGCAAAACAAAACAAAAAAACACTACATATCCATGGATCTGACAATTACTTAGAAAACACATATGTTGTAAATCATTCAAATGACAAAAACAACAAAGAGCGCAAAGAAATGCAGAACTGAACATGTAAATTAGAAGACTTGATACACTTTGAGACTCAATATTCACCAAATTGGTTTATAGCTTTAACATAATCCCAATCAAAATATCAAGTAATTGTAAGAGTTACAAAAGTAATCCAAAAATATATGTGGAAATGCAAAGACCTAGAATGGCCAATACAATTTTGCAGAACAAATCTTGGCACCAGGAAGAAATTAATTTGAAAACTTACTGTAGAGTGACAGTGATCTAAATGCTGTGTTGTTAGTAGAAAGGTAGGCACATTATTCGTTCAGTTTAACTGAGCCATCTAGAAACTCAGCACATGTGGACAATTGCATTCTAATGAGAACATAGAGAAAATTCAAATGAAAATGACTATGCTTTTTAAAACATGATCTGAGGGGGAAAAATAGACTTCTATAAGCTAAAGAGGACTTCAACTCATACACAAAACATAACCTAAAATGTAGCATAGGTCTGAATTTAAAACCTTATGATGTAGCGCTCTAAGTAGAAAACATGAAAGAAATTCTTTGTGATGGTGGGTTATAGAAAGTTTCTAAATATGACATTAAAGCTATGATCCATAAAAGAAAACAAGTGTTAAGTTCAACGTCAGAATGAAAACTTTTGTTCTATGAGGGACCCTGCTCAGAGAATGAACAGGTAAGCCAGGAGAGTGGGGAACACATTTGGGAATCAAATATCTGACAAATGTCTTATCCAAAATAGAAGAACTTCCCAAACTCAATAATAAATAAAAATGAAAGAGCTAGGCAAAATATTTGAACAACTGCTTCAATCAAAGAAGGCATACAGATAGCAAATGAGCCAAATGGGAAGAACTGCAATGCAATTCATTAGGGAGTGCAATTTAAAATGGAAGATATTGTTCACCTACTGGAAAGTGAAGGGACTATGAAGCAATTTCAGCAGCATTCTGTTGCTGAGAATACAGAGATGCTATCGCATTCACACCTCAGCAGCAGGGCTGACAAACAGTAAGTTGGCTTTAGGAGAAAATCTGAAAATTTCCCATACAGTGAAAATTATACTACTGTGTAACACAGTCATCCCACTTCTAGGTTTTTAGCCAAAAAAAAAAAAATGAAATCAATGCTCATACCAAAACTTGTAAGCATTTATGGTCAGTTCATTTATGATCATGCAAAAGGGTAAAACCCAAATGGACTTCAAGTATTTAATTGAAGGCAAGATGGCACACCAGCAGTAAAGCAGAGCCACAAAATACTGACACCCACAACAACACAGATGAATCTGAAAAACACTGCAAAGGAAGCCTAACCTAAAACACTGTAGGCCTCCACTTATCACATCCTGGACAAGTCAGCCCCCTTGACAATGAAGAGCACAGCGTTGTTGTCAGGGTAGAGGGTGGGAGTGCTGAGGGAGGGCGACACGAGGAATGATTTGGGAAAATGAACTTTTTCTGTATCTGGGTATAGTGGTCAGTTGTTAAAACCCTTACAACTGTACATGAAATACAGTAAGCCTGGTTTGTGTGAATCTAAAAGTACACACAAAATTTTGTAAAGCTAAACATTCAATGTTTTGCTGCTCTTGGGCAGGGTAACAGGTGGAACTCTTGGGATACAAAATCAAGTAATCAGCAATTATGTATGAACTAAAGAGAGCATAATATATTAATGTATTTGCATTTTTTAAAATAACTGAAATGATTTGTCTATAGTAAATTTTTACATCAAGCCAATTTTTTTGTAGTATCTATTGTTATTTTCTACCTCAGCACCATTTGGAACAGCAGCTGAAAAAATTCAGATTTGCAAAACCTTGGAGTTTTTATTGCAAAAAATAGTGAGAAAGGGACTACTAAAGGTCTACCCTATTTTGAACTTCAGGTTCCTCCTACTTTTTCCACATTCATTCAGGAAATTCTATAAAGTAGCTCAACTATTAACCTTCCATTTTCTCCTAATTATCAATAGTAGTACTAAAGAAATATAAAACAAATTATGCTGCCTAAGAATAAATCTTTCTCCTCAAACTTCTTCCTATCATAAGGGCAAAGAGGATAAGTGTAGATTGTAGACTGACCCCAAGTATGAACAATACAATCATCCAAACTGACTTATTTAAAGGTTAAAAGCAAATAGCATTCAACTAAATGTGTCTTGTAAATAGTTGCAGTCATGATGTTTACTACAATATGAGTGTTATTATCATGAATTATAATTGCTATCTCATTTGAATAAAATAATTAAAAGGCATATCCATTGGGATAGGGAAATTAATTAGAATAACAACTATGATTGTAGTCCTGGCTCTGGTGTATGCTAATTATATAGTAACCTAGTATTGATCTGAAGAGCTTTAAATACGATAAGTAACTGTAAATAAGAGAAATGTTCATACTACCTGAAATAGTAAAAGAAGAAAGAACATCCCACGTCTTGATGATAAGTGCAAGCACCTGTTTGTTTTAGGAGTGCTCTACTTGACTTATAGAAAATTGCTTCTCAGTGGCACCAGATCACAGAGTGCAACAAAAATAGGCTAGTCAATTGTTATTGCAACATGTTTTCTTTGTTTAGATAAAGCGATTGTGGTTGACACATGGGTGAAGCCAGTTGTATTCCATAAAGCCGTGGCTCTAAGTGCACTCAAAACAAAAACAACAAAAGGTGCTCAGATTCAATGTAAGGCTCCATTATTACTGAACTGCTGGAATAGGAGATGGAGCCAAATGCATCTGGCTTAGCTCCGGTTTGGCAACCCTGGGAGCAGATTTCTACTGTGGATTAAATATCCAGGAAAGCAAGAAATCCAGCAATCCCCAGAGAACTCAGTCAGGAGGCTGCTGGGACATTGCTGGGATCAATGGTCCCTGCTGTCATGGGAGGGGATTCCCTGGATGCTGAAGTGTCCACAGAAGTCCTCACCTTCCTGCCCACATCTGTCCATACTTATTTGCCAGCAACTTTTTTACTTCTGCTAAATAAAAGTAACTTCAACTTGTTCTCCAGTCCCATTCTCTGACTTGATTGAGATCAGAGGCTAGGCACATACAGAAGCCAAGTGGCAACTGTCTATTGTATTAAGTTTTCCTGTATTTGAAAGACTTATGAGTACAAGGGTTTTTTTTTTTCATTTTCCTTCTTTTTCGTGTGTGTGTGTGTGTGTGTGTGTGTGTGTGTGTGTGTGTGTGTGTATGATTCATATGTATGTACACATGCTCAGATGTATGTAGGTGCTTGTGTGTGTAGTCCCAAAGATGGCATCAAGAGTATCCCTACTCTCTACTGACTTTATTGAAGTAAGACCCCTCAGCTGAAGCCAGAGCTTGAAGATATTGGTAGTCTGGCTAGCCATTTTTCTCTGGAGATCCTATGCCTCTGCTTTCTCTGCCTTTGAGTATCACAATTACAGGTGGGTGGGGGGACCCTGCAATTTATGCCCACCTGGCATTATGTAGGTTCTGCATATCTCAACTCTGGTCCTCACCCTTATGAGGCAATCAGTTTAACCACTGAGTTATCTCCCCAATCACTTTTTCTTTTTCTCTTTTTATTTTTCTTGATCAATGTTATTACCATTTAAATTTTTCATATTTTGAACATATTCTATTCTGTCCCTCAACTCCTCCAGGCTCCTTTCCACCTCTCCACCCACCAGACTTCATGATCTTTCCTACTCTCTCTCTCAAAAAAATTAAAAAAAAAACCACAAACCCACAAAAATCAAAACAAACAACAAATACAAAAAAACTTATAAAAACTTGGAATCTATTTTGTGTTGGCCAATTACACCTGGGCATGGGGCCTGTCCCAGAGTGTGATTTATTTACATGCCATATAATCAATGCCGTGTTACTAATATGAATGTCTTAAACATCTATGTAAGCGAAAGTGTATTTAAACTTTCTATTTTTTAATTTATTACTGAATAACAGGAGATGCAATGATTTCATGATTACCTAGCTAACTGACTCTACCAACACTCTGCAGTGTTCCCTGGACACAAATGCACATACCCCTTATCTGGCACTCCTCAGGAAGTAACTGCTGAAAACTATAGTATTTATTCTCATTCCTTCCACTGGAGCAGTAACACTCAAAGCTCCATTTTCCAGCAATGAATTTAGTGTTTAAATCATCCAACAAATGCTAAATAAGCTCCCAGATATGCCCAGCATCATACTAAGTACTAGAAAGGAGCTGAGAATCTATCAGGGGAGAGAAATCCTTCACAAATAATTGCATATCTACCTTGCTGAGTTATAACTATAGTGTGCTCAAGCAGTGTGTGGCTCAACCTTGGTTTTCATCCCATATGGCATCAAAGTGGACCTTTTCTCTCTACACAGTCAATCCAGAGACATAAAGTACATGCAGGGAGGAGAAAATCCCATAGCTTTAGGTAATTTCTGAACACCTGTCTTATTCAAGCATAAATGTCCCATGGGCTCAATAGGAGGTATTTGAACCTTCCCTCAAGGCTTACTTTTATGTGAGAGCAGATTGTTACCCATTGAGTGACTACAGCAGGCAGACAAGAACAAACCATTTGCCTGCTCAGGGCTGCTTCTTCTAAACTTTTTATAAATGTCTTCTCTACCCGAGATGCAGCAGAAATGCTGTCTTCAGTCCCAAATAACATGACTAGTGTATCATGTCATGTCTAAGGTTAAGGCTGTTATGCCAAGTTTGACAGCTCCAACCTCTAGACTAAGTAGTAATGAGAAAATATAAAGTAACATCTGGGACTTTATTTGAGTTTCTGAAAGCCTGCCTATTGTACTAAGCCCCTACATATATCTAGAGAATATCAACAAAGCTATCATGTTCTGATGGTAAAAATTCCACATGACAGCATAGCACAGGATTCTTCCCAGGAAATATAAGGCTAACAAATGCAGGTCTTTGGTAAACTGCTCCAAGTTTAACAAAGGGGATCTCTCTAAATTCAAGGACTTTAGATCAATGATTACCTGAATTGTTTTCATGCATATGAGCACATTGAGCATGTGATGGCCCACACATCAACCAAAGCAGAAGAAGCAATTCAGAAAGACATGCCTAACTGAGACCTGCAGTTCTCAGCAATTATCCATGGCTTTGCCAAGGTTTCAGCTTTGTGAGATTCATCTTGTAGATTTACATTGTCACATGGGAGTGTCATTTTGAATTATTGCTAGATTAATAGAACTACAAGACGAGGTTTAAGTAGAAGGTTTATGAACAGTGTTTACGGCGAGGTCTGCCAGGCTTCAGGCAAGATTAAAGTTGACTTTTTATGGTTTGGGATTGAATTGCTTAATGAACCAATCAGCACTTTATTTTCTGCCTTCAGCCATACTTTTTTTAAATGATGCTTACCTATTAATCATAAATGCAGCCTGCCACAGGTAGTAAATATCTGAGCATATGTGAAGCCTAACTTCTCAAGAAGGCTATCCTGTGTGTCCAGTGGAAAATACATAGTAATCATTTTAGACTAACACTTTAAGTATATTTATGCGATTAGATAAGGAGCATCCTTTTCAATATGACAAACTATTGGGAACTCAAATTTAGTCATAAGAATGCTCATAGAGCCAAAGATAAAATTTAAGCTAGTGCTAATTGCATTCTTTGCGCAAATCAAAACCAAATGCTGTGATAGTCACTAATCAGGCCCTCACTTGTTTTCTTAAATGAAATTAGGCAAATAGAAGAGAGGAATAAAACTTTATTGCAAGTATTTTAAGACCTAACAAGAAAGAATCTTTTAAAAAGTACTTGGCATACTAGAGAATCAAATTACGAATAACTTCTAGAATCAAGAGAATCATTTCTAAAGGTATTTTCAAAACTAATACAAAGGCTTTGGAAAAGTTACAGCATGACTTCTAGTTACATGGATTCAGAAGAACAGTAGGATATTTTTAACAATGTCACCTTCCCACTGGAAACTGCATACTGTGTTTCATGGGAAAATTTCCTGTAAGGAAGTGTTTATTTTGTTCCATATCTACTGTATGAAGCGTTTCTTAAATACATAATTGCTAAATAACAAAAATCATAAAAATTTGCAAAACTTAAAACATCATCAGGCAGGAAGGCACACACCTAAAATTCCAGTACTCCAGAAGTTAAGACAAGAGGAATGTCATGAATTAAAGAACAGCCTGGACTACACAGTAGTACTTGGCCAACCAAAGATACATAGCCAGATGCTGTGTCAAAATTAAATAAATAAATAGAACATCACTTTATAAATATCAAGTGAAAACCTCACATTCAGTGGAATGTACTTATATTTGTAGAGTATTTTAGTTTTGATGGTGATTTAACTATATCATAGTTTAATCTTCAAAACAAGATGATAAGGGAATTAAAGCTTTTCACAATTAGGCAAGCTCATCTAAAGCTCTAAAGACAGTAAATTTCAGAACAGAGAATTATGTACATATTTTCAGAGTACAAAATTTGTGGGGTTTATGGTATATTCAATATTGAAGACTCCACCAGAAGATTCCTACAACTAATAAGCACCTTCGGCAAAGTGGCAGGGTACAAAACTAACACAAACAAAGTAGCCTTCCAATCTATAATCTCACAAACATGCCGTAACCACAAACATATGATAACCATAAACGTATGATAAATATAACCAAGGGCAAAAAAGACTTGTACTAGGAAAGCTGTAAGATATTAAAAAGACGTAAACACTTTTCATAAACCTTCTACTTAAACCTCGTCTTGTAGTTCTATTAATCTAGCAATAATTCAAAATGACACTCCCATGTGACAACGTAAATCTATAAGATGAATCTCACAAAGCTGAAACCTTGGCAAAGCCATGGATAATTGCTGAGAACTGCAGGTCTCAGTTAGGCATGTCTTTCTGAATTGCTTCTTCTGCTTTGGTTGATGTGTGGGCCATCACATGCTCAATGTGCTCATATGCATGAAAACAATTCAGGTAATCATTGATCTAAAGTCCTTGAATTTAGAGATCCCCTTTGTTAAACTTGGAGCAGTTTACCAAAGACCTGCATTTGTTAGCCTTATATTTCCTGGGAAGAATCCTGTGCTATAGCAGAAGATAGAAAGACCTCCCATGCTTGTGGGTTGGAAGGATTCATATTGGGGAAATAGCCATTCTAACAAAAGAAATCTACAGTTTCATTGCAATTCCCATCAAAATTCCAACATGATTCTTCATAGAAAACAAAAAACAATCTTAAATTTCACATGAAATCACAAAAGACAGAAGACAAATTTGACTCACTGATCAGTGGAATAGAGTTGAGGACTCACGCATAGGTCCATACACCTTCAGCCACCTGAGTTTTGAAAAAGGCCAACAATATACAATAGTGAATAAACAGCATCTTCAACAAGTGGTGCTGGTTAAACAGGGCAACTACATGTAGGGAAATGAAACTCGATCCTTCTCTCCCACCTTGTGTAAAACTCAACACCAAATGAATCAAGAACCTCAATGTAAGATCATATACCCTGAATCTAATAGAGGTGACAATAGGGGATATTGGCATAACAAGGGACTTTCTGAACAGAAACCTGATGGCATAGCCATTAAGACCAACAATTAGTAAATTGAACCTCATGAAACTAAAACACCGCTGTACAGCAAAGGACACCATCATTTCAGCAAAGAGATAGCCTACAAAGTGGGAAAAATCTTGACCAGCTGTATATCTGACAGAGGGTGAGTATCTAGACCATAAAAAGGACTCAAAAAATAAATAAACAAACCTCAAGAAATCAAAGAACCAAAAAAAAAATTTTTAATGAAGCATGGAACTAAACCAAGAGTTTTTCAAAAGGTGAAGCACCAATAGCTGAGAAATATTTAAAAGAACTCATTTCAACATCCTTACATACCAAAGAAATGCAAATATAATACTTGGAGATTACATTTTATTCCAGTCAGAATGGCTAAGATAAAAAAGGGAAAAAAAATAAGACAACTAATTGTGGCTTGCATGGGGTAAAGGACACATTAATTCCTGTTAAAAGCACAAACTGGTGCAGCCAGTGTGGCGGTTCCTCAAAAAGGCAGAAGTAGGCCTGCCACATGTTCCAGCTATACCACTCGGGTAAATACCAAAAGGACTCTATATCTTAGTGTAAAGACACCCATTACCCACGATCATTGCTGCTCTGTTCAGTATTGCCAGGAAATGGAAATATCCTAGATGTCCATCATCTGATGAACAAATAATGTATGTGTGGCATTATTTATGCAGTGGAATATCATTTAGATGTTAAGAATAATGAAATTATAAAATTCACAGGTAAATGGATGTATCTGGAAATAATCATTCTGACTGGGTAAATCCAGACCCAGAAAGATGAACATTACATGATTTTAGTCATTTGAAGTTTATAGTTTCATTCCTTGAGGAGTTTTGTTGCTCCTAAGTTGCTAAATGTGTATGTATGCAGTAAAAAGAGTATGAAGCTTTGGAGTAAACAAATAACAAAATCAGATTCCATTATTATAATTAATTACTCATAGGCAACTTACTTTGCCTTAATAAAGTTGTTTTCGCATATACAAGAAAATCTGTAAAATATAATAAGCTCATACCACTCACTGAGTAAAAAATGAAGTAATAAATACTAAATATGGTGACAAGGTGCTAGAAAATTAAGCCAATGGTTTATCTAGTTTATCTCCATGCCCTCCATGTCCTGTAATACTATGCTGCTTTTTTTGTAATAAATACTCAGTAAATTTCTTATAATTGGTACTAGAACTTCAGAGTAAGCCACGTTGTCCACATGCAATAGCATGTAAGCAAACTAATGTGGCCAAACAACTAGATGTTTCAAACAAAGGTTTGTTTCAATTACCATTTGCTGTTTGAATGTATGAACGTACTGACTACAGTCAGCAGCATAAAGCCTGGCAACAACGAATCTTCTGATTTTATTAAAATATTTTAAAAGGTTGAAAAGAAAACTGAGGCTACTCAAAAATATTAATGACTTTCTTATGGGCTGGGGATGTAGATCAGATGACAGAGTGCTTGCCTAGCATGCATGAAGCCTTATGTTTGATTGCAGCACCACACAAACAATACCATATGCCTGTAATTCATACACTTGAGAATTGGGACAGGAAGATCAGAAATTCAAGGTCACCCTCAGCTGCTGAGCAAGTTCAAATGGCCAGCATAGGCTGCATGAAAACTTACCTCAAAAAAAATCTCTATTCACTATGAAAATATTTTTTAAGAACCTGATTAAGAAAAATATGAACCCCAGTAATAAAACATGAGAACAAAAAAAAAGCATGAGAACAAAACATGAAATTGAGAAAATCTAGAAAGCTGAAGCAAAGTGTAGCATCCATAGAAGAAAACACTCATGCATTTGCTTTGCACCAGGCATATGGATAGGCTAGGATTCAAGTCTCACATGATCCCTATAGGACGTGTTATTATTATGATTCCCACTACATAGCTAAGGCTTCCTTCCAGAGGTAAACAATTTGTTGTTAATATGCACACATCCAGAGGGGTCAGAATTGGTATCCAATGCATTCCAATCCCTCACATTATAGACAAGACCACTTCCTTCCCCTCTTTTGGCTTTCCTGTCCCTGCCTCCCTCAGGGTATTCTGTTCATCAGCTTCTTCCATTCTTTCCCTTAAGACACTTTTATTACTATATTCTACCCTAGTACTATCAACATTTTTTCAGCTCTCTTTGACTCATCAAAGTAAAGATGGGCATGAAAACAGGAAAATTTAGTAAAATAAAAGTGCACTTGTCATTACTCCATCTGCATAAATATCCTCATAACATTAGAATTTGGAGAAAAACTTTGAGATAACTCATCATTCATTTATGAACTAAACTGTGGAGTTCTATTGTCCAGGTGCATGGCAAGGCAAACAGACAGATACTCAAATTGGGGTCCATCTTCATGGTCCCAGCAGTTACCCACACTTGCACTGATGTCTTCTTTCTCAAGATTCTTGAGTGTTCTAGAAGCCTCTCTCTCTCATACTTCTTAGTTTAAATATTACAGTCTCATAAATTTCTTCCCTTGACCTGTGTGTTCGTGAGCTCTCCATCACCATAACAAATACTTGAGGTAAATCGACTCATGAGGGAAGATGTTTGTTTCAGCTCCCAGATTTAAATGGCCAGTGGTCAATTAATCGATCCTGTTGCTTTGGTCTACTGGTAAAGCCACACATCATGGAGAAGTACATAAAAGATTCAGTGAAATCTCTCCCCTCATTTCTAACAAATGAAAGAGGAAAAGGGAGGGCCAGATTCATGGTCCCACAATCCCCTTCAAGGGCCATTACCCCAGTTATATGACACTGCCTACTTGACCCCTTAAAATTGCTACCACATCACAATGGCGTCAAGCTGAATGTCAAGCCTTTAACACACGAGACTTTGAGGGACATTCTAGAGTCGCATCATAGAACCTAGACATCTAAAGAATTTCCCAGTGTTTTCTCTCTCATGGCAATGTTCTCTTTATAACGTTAACAATTTGTAATCTCTGTCAACATTCATCTCTTCATTTGTTAGTGTCCCAGGGATTATCCTGAAAGGAAGAAAATCATCTATTCAATATGTGTAGCCTTTACTTATTCCCAAAACAGTTCCAACACCTTCCTATTACCCTTATCTGATCATCACCTTTCCTCTTGGCAATTGTTAATCTGATTTCTGCCTCTGTGCACTTACATATCCTGATGTTACATGTAAATTGAGATGAATATTATAATAAAGCAACATTTTTGTCAAGCTTAATGCGTTTAACACAGTGCTTAAAAGGTTTATCCAAATTATAGCCATGTATCAGTACTTCATTTCATGGTAAAACAATATTCCATTACATGTATTGTAGTAGTTTGAATGCAATTGCCCCCCATAAGCTCATGGGGAGTGGCACTATTAGGAGGTATGGCCTTGTTGGAGGAAGTGTGTCATTGTGGAGGCAGGCTTTGAGGTCTCATATATATTCAAGCTATGCCCAGGGTCTCAGACCACTTTCTGTCACCTACAGGTCAAGATGTAGGACCCTCAGCTCCTTCTCCAGTACTATGTCTGCCTGCATGACACCATGTCACACCATGATGATACTGGACTAAACCTCTGAACTGTAAGCCACCCCAATTAAATATTTTCCTTTATAAGAGTTGCTGTGGTCATGGTGTCTCTTCATAGCAATAGAAACCCTAAGATGGTGTATCTATCACAATCTATGTATCTACTCACCCATATATGGACATTTGTGCTTTTTCTACTTTAGTGGTCTTGTTAATAGTTGCACTTATATTTTTAAGTAGTATGTTAATGATACACATTGTAATATTTCAGATTAAATATAATACTTAGGTTTTGTTTGGAAAAAACTTAGCCAAAATGAGTATGTAGGCTAGGGTGATGCACACCTTTAAATCCCAGTACTAGGGAGGCAGAGGCAAGTGGATCCCTGAGTTCAAGGCCAACCAGGTCTACATAGTGAGTTCCAGGGCAGTCAGACCTACATGGTGAGACCTTGTCTCAAAAATAAAAATAAAAAAGGAGTATGGAGATCTAGTCTGTATTCTGTTTTGGTCTACTTTTGCATGTGATTGAAAAAACTCCAATGTAGAGGGACTTTCAAGTATTTGTGAGAAAAACATATATGAAATTAAATTGTTTTCTTTTAATAAGACTAACAATATATATTTATTAGTATATAATACTTTATTTATAATCCCCTCTGATCCAATTCCTCTAAAAGATGTCATATATACAGAATGTAAGCTAAAACTACTGACAGAGAGAACAGTCTAGAAACTCAGTGAAAATTCTCACTAGATCCTGATGAGGATCTACAATTGAAAACAAATCTTATTTCCCACTCAAGAAACTTCTCCACAAAGGTAAATAAGAAAACATATAATTTATGACTATATGATTATTAAATAAGGACATGAGTGGTACGTCACAGGCCATCTGGTAAGAGACTGCAGGCAAAGAAACCTCATCCTTTTATGGAGCCAAACAGGAGACCCAAACCCATTGTGGTCATGCTGCCAAGGTAAGCAAGAACTAATTTTCAAGAAAAAAAGACTTGACAGCATCATCTTTCATATGTCATGCTAAATTCTTTAGATTGCTGGAATAACTAAAAATGTTAGCTGATTGAATATGTTCAAAAGAAAATTGATAAACTTCCCACACTTTTATTACAAGAGCAGCTTTGAAACTTGGAGAGAGGTCCAGCAAATCTAGCTCCCCACACAATACACACAGAACAGGAGGGGGTGCAGATAGTGTTTGATTCCATTTCAAAGAGATGCTTCCCTACTCTTTAAGAAAGTCCTTGTTCATCAGGCTTGCTAAAGGCTTATTGCACCTGTGAAAGCTTTTACATACATCTTAAAGTGAAAGAAGAAGAAATTATAAGTGTTCTAAAGTAAGAAAAAAGGAAAAGGCTCTTCCTTATTTTTAGCAAGGTATAATGAGGACTCCTTAGCTATCGTTGATATTCACTAGAGTTTCTGTGGTAGAAAAAAGTGTAAGAGGTGGGCATGATGGCTTATGCCTGCCAACTTAGCACTTGGAAGGCTAAGGCAGAAGAATCACCATAAGTTTAAGACCAGCCTGGGCTATAGCATGAGACTCTACGTCAAAACAAAAAGCAGCCGGGCGGTGGTGGTGCACACCTTTAATCCCAGCACTTGGAAGGCAGAGCCAGGCCAATTTCTGTGAGTTCAAAGCCGGCCTGGGCTACAGAGTGAGTTCCAGGAAAGGCACAAAGATATACAGAGAAACCCTGTCTCGGGAAAAAAAAGAAAAAGAAAAACAGAGTATTTTGTCTCCAAAATGTTCGTTAGTTCATGGGCACGTATGGTACAGAAATAAGCCTGCAGTTGGCTTGACTGCACAAGGAAGGTGCACCGAAGTATAATAATTATTTATAAACTTAAATTTCCATTGGATCAAAACAAGTTTCAAGGTAAAGTCCATCCAAATGGCCTACCACCACATATTGAGTGTCAAACCTTCATATTCATCATTCTCAAAGTTCAGTTTATAAGTCAGCTGTGGTGGGTAGCCATTCCAGCTTTGATCTGGAAGTTCCAACCCCCGTTGAGGCTTCGGCAACTGTCACGCCTACAAGGCGGGGCCAAGGGAGGCGCCGAGAGACCCGAGATCTGGATGGGCCAGTGCGCTCTCTGTTTCTGGTCCCTAGATGGTGGAGGTTGATGGAGCAGAGCTCCAGAGAACACCGCTGGACTGCGATACACCTTCCCCAGACCCCGCGACCTATCTATCCCTTCATTTGTAAGTTACCCACTAAATAAATCTTCCTTTTAACTACATGGAGAGGCCTTAATAATTTCACCAATATCAGCAGCAGCAGGAAAGTTGATGAAATGCAAGTTTTCAGATTACTGAATCAAAACACATTATAAGTTTTCATCGACTCTCCCCATTGGTCACTCATGTGTATGTTAGAATAACTCTGGCTATAGATTAATGGTACTCAAACATAGATGTTTTGGAGTCACCTGGGACATTTCACAAAATAATACTGATTCCTGTGTCCATACCTGGAGATTACAAATGACTTGGCATCTGGCAAAACCTAAAGCCTGGGGAGTTTCAAAATATGACCATGAGTTCCTAATATGCACCAACATCTGACAACCACTGTATGAGAATATAGGCCCTGCAGAGTAGGAATTCAGCTGCCATTGGTGAATCCCAGGTGCCTAGAAAAATGTGTGGTATTATTGATATCTCATAAATATTTAGTGAGTAATCACATAAATAAAAGTAAAAAAATGAACAAACATGTGAGTAACTGTACAGTTTTCCTGATGATATACTAGGACTGTCATCTTTCTGCCCAATGGGAAATCAGCATTTAGTACAAATTGCAATGTAAATATGACATGTCCCATCAAAATATGCTTGAAATAACTCTCATTCAGCAGCATTGTGAAGCTAGGTATGTTGACACAAAGCTTGCATATTAAAGAGGAAAACAGAAAATAAAAACTAAGTTCTACTATTAAATACAACAAAAACTGAAGTATGAACTTGGCAGCCGTATTGAAGGATTGCATGGACAGAGAAGGACATGATTCTTGACCAATGTAAACAGAAAGTATATTTTATGCACCCTAGAAATTAAAGGATTCTTTGGAAAATTTGTTTTGAAAATATCACAATATAATATTCACAGTAATTATAAGTAGGCTACACAGAGTTTTACAAGGAAGATTCAACTGTACTTAATCTCAAAACAGAACATTATAGCAACATTAAGTTTTTATCATACAAAAAATGAAAAAACCTACCTCTCCATTTTTGTCGGACTATAATAAAAGTAAAATAAAGAAGATGGGGTATGCCAACTTTAGGAGACAGACATTTGTTGTTGTCACACTTCTCTGCAATAACACATCCTGCTGCATGCTCTTCAGGGAACTGCAGAATGTAGGGCACTGAATTTAAAGAGCTCCCTCCTAAATCAGTCCCTCAATATGCATCTACTTGAATATTTAAATCAACCAGTGGTTAACTTTTAAGCTAACTCCATTTTCCTATAATACTTACAAAACTAAACTTTCCCACACATGGGAGAATCTGCAGTTGAGACAACAAGAAGTTAATCCCAAAGAAATCACCGCATTGAAAAGAGAAATAGGAAACATAGACTTTGAAATGGGACATAGTGCATAAGGTAAGGGGAATACTCAACTTTCTTTTTTGTTGTTTTTTTTTTTTTTTTGGTTTTTTTGTTTTTTTTTTCTCTCCCCCAGAAATAGAATAGACATCACAGCAGTGGGGGGGGGGGGTTTGAAGTAGACGTGGGGGGAAGGGGACAGGAGGGATTTGGTGGGTGGCTTCAGGGGAGAAATAGCCAACTTTCATGTCTTAAGATTAAGGTACAAATTCTGAATAAAACAGTAAAATAAGCCAAAAAGATAAAATGCTGAGGCACTACATTGCAATGTCTCAAGCTTTTAAGGCCTTTATTATACTGACTTGTATTTGAAGGTAAATGGACACAGTTAAAAGGACCATGCAGATGGGAGCTGACAGGATACACCATCACACCATTGTTTCTGGAACTTTAGCATAACATAGTCTGAAAGTTACAAAGGATTATTAAGGGGAAAATGAATAGAACTAAATTGGATGCTGTAATATGAGTCACTGTAAATATTGGAGAAACACAACATGTGGTTCATATTTTATTTAAGACCCAATAGTAGAAAAGTTTAAATCAAACACAAATTATTTTAAGGCTTTTCATAATTAAAATATTCCCTGAAGTTTTGAAGAGGCATTTGTTATTTTTCTCCATCTATTGTATATCTTTTGAATTAAATTTTTTTTATTTGCCTTCTTTGTAACTTAAAAACAAAAGTCAAAAATATAAAGATTTTAAACTCCTATAATATCTATCAAAAATTTATCATCTGTAATTATATTTTAATTTAAAAGTGTATTATATTAAAAATATTTTAAATATATCATATCAAGGAAGGTAATATACAAATTCTAAGAAATTTAAATCCAGATATGTAGGGGATACAAAGACCAGACATGAACTCTTTCCAATGAGTAGCTATATTTGGTACCTAAGTGTCTAAATATGATTAAGGAAGAATAGAATGGATTTCCAAGAGAAGTGTGTGGGTCCAGGTCTGAGGCTTCACTGTACGAAAAAATACGCTGCACTTAGTCTGAATGGGGTTCCCCTGTATTTTGATTCGATCCTGGCCCAGAACACTAGTATGCAGAGAAGTGTCTACAGTTACTGAGGACTTTAGGCTCCTCAGAGAGCCCATAGTTATAGCAATAACTCAGCCAAATATTTACAACTTGAAAGAATGGAAATAAGCAATCAAATGACACTTGGAGGAAAGGCAAACTACAAAACATTCGAAAATATTTATAAACTATATATCTGATAAGGGATTGAAATGCAGACTATTTTAAAAATCCTACAAGTCAATGGCAACAAAATGAAACTCAGCAAGTGGGTAAGGTACTTCAGTAGACATATTTCCAAGGAAAATACACAGATTGGCACTACTAATGTACAGTGAAGTGTTTAATTATTCTTTATCAATAAAAAATTGGGAGACAGATACAGGGGTAAGAACCTAAAAGATCAGAGAAGCAGCAGAGCAGCCACTGATGAGTGACCTCTGTGTCTTCTGCTCCTCCATCCAAAAAGGATAAGATCCTCTCTCTGCCCTCCCTTACTATTTCCTGTCTCCTATCTGTCCTGTCCTCCAAAAGAAATATATTATATGGTCCTACTTACATGAGGTATCTAGAGCAATCCAATTCAGAGACAGAAAGAGATCATGTTTACCAGAAGCCATGGGCAGACAAGGAAAAGTTAGTATTAATAAATACAAAGCTGCAGTTTGAGATGATGAGCATGTCCTGAGGATGGAAAGTTGAGGTGGATTCATGATATCAACATAATTAATGACAATGAACTATGTGACCTATGTGATGGAAAGTGGTTTGGGGAATGGGATGTAGTTCAACTAGAATACTTGCCTAACATACAAGAAGTCCCAGGCCTCATCTCTAACAATGTATAAATCAAGTATGGTGGAGCACGCTTATAATCTCAGCACTAAGAAAGTGGAGACAAGAGAATTAGGAGTTCAAGCTCAACCTCAGCTATATGAAATCCTGCCACCCCCCAAAAAAACTAGAAATTAAATTATAAATTCATGCTATGTCTATTTTATTACAACAAAAATACAATTGTTATTGTTATGCCTTGGTAAATGCCATCATATGCCTCTAGTATTATTTCTAACCATGCTTTAATCTTTGTCTAATACCAATAGAAATAATTTGGCTTACATATAGGCCCTTAAGGGTTACTGAACAACCACTTAGTCTCATATGGTCACTGAATTTGATATGTGCTTAAGTTTTCTCTAATTTTACGTACCAGACATCCAATCTGTCACTTTCTGTGGTAAAATCATATTGATAAATATTAAGGAATAAGCATTCTTGAAAGAATGTATCATGATTTTGGAGTGAAGATAAAAATTATTGTTAGTCCAAAAATCCAAAAAATGCAAGTAAAATGACAGTTCCTGGAGCTAGTAGCCCTGCCTCTGTGGATTTGTATCTGCCAAACCTCAAAGGGGCACTCATGAAAATGAATGGATTCAAGGAAGAATGAGAGAGAAGGGAGAAAAGAAGGGTAAAGATTGGTTATTTAGTCTTGATGACATTTCCTTGGCATAAAGGAAAGGGAGTCTACAGATGCTACAGGAAAAGCGAGGTGCTAACAGCAGTCCGGAGGACATAAAAGGCCAAGAAGTTGCACCAGCAACTTTACAGAGAAAGGCTATCAGAAAGGGAGATGTTCTATTTGCTTCCAAAATGGGGATGTTGACTAGATCCCCAAAGGCATGTGAGCAGTGAAATGTCAGCAGTCAATGGCTGACACACCCCTCCAAGTCTATGAGAGCTACACAAGTTAGAAAAAAACAGAAACAGATTTGCAGAGACACTGAAAAGACCAGTGTAAAAGTTTCACATAATTATACGGATGATGGAAGCCTTTCTCTTTGAGAGCATGCATAAGAAAGCTGAGGGATTGAAAACCAAACAAGGCACTAAAGGACAACCAGGAAGGTTATTGAAGGTTGATCCCAAGCCTGACTTACAGTTTGGTCTGATAGAAGGCTATCTGTACTCAGGATGGTAGATGCACACATTTATTTCTATCAACCTTTGATTCCATCTTTCTCAGTATGGGAGTTTCCCAGAAACCAAAATGTAAAAATTTTAAGAAAAACAGATTTCCTATGCTAGAAAACAGAAGGGATTATAAGGAGGAAAATGATACATATTTTAAAGAGTGTTTTATTACATCCAGTAAATGTCAGAGGCCGAAATGAAAGATGGGCAAAGAGGAAAAACAGGAAAGCAAAATTCAAAGTGTGAGCCTCAGAAGCTGGGGAAGGGCAGTTCTTCCAGGAGAACATGATACAGGTCACACACAGACTGTCATATGATACAGGTCATAGTCCCACCAGGGTCTATGGAAATAGGATTTTTCCAGATGGAGTAAGGTGAGAACGAGGAGGAAACATGTCCTGGGAAGAACACAAGTTGCCCAAACAAAAGCAATGACAGAAGTGGCTGAGACAAGTAGCCAAGAGTAAAGATGCCTGGTTAGAAAAGAATTAGAATGGCATCATATTTGGGGCAGAATTAGGAACCAGAAACACAGTAACAACTGTGAAATGAAAATTAAGAATACATGCATGTGCGTAAAGGGTTTCTCTATAAGGTGAGCTGTACCTGTCAGTTTTTTCTTTTTCTTTTTTCTATTTTTTTACTCTCTTGGGTCCTTTGGCTCTTTGGGGGGCCACCACCCAGCTTCCACATAAATACACGGAATCTTATTCTTTCTTAGTTTGGCTTGTTTCTTGCCAACTTTTCTTAACTAATTATCCCATCTATCCTTTGTCTCTGGCCTTTTATCTTTCCCTATTCTGTATACCTTTCTTTACTTCTTACCATGTGGCTAGCTGTGTAGCTGGGTGGCTGGCCCCTGATATCCTCCTCTCCTTCTCTTCTTGCTCCTTAATCTTCTCTTCCCAGATTTCTCCTCCTATTTATTCTCTTTGTCTGCCAGCCCAGCCTATCCTTTCTCCTGCCTGGCTTTTGCCGTTCAGCTCTTTATCAGATCAATCAGGTGTTTTAGGCAGGCACAGTAACACAGCTTCTCCGAGTTAAACAAATGTGACATAAAAGAGCACAACACATCTTTGCATCATTAAACAAATGTTCCACAGCATAAACAAATGTAACACATCTTCAACTAAAATTCTACAACAATGAGCCAATGACAATGGCATGCCCACTCAAGTTTCTCAGCTTAGCAATAAGAAGGTCTCCATGTTAAAAAAATAATAAGAATAAGAATACACACATTTTGTTCTTCATTGCTTCATTGATGGATGCCTACTGTGGAGGTTAATCTTGATTGTCAGATTGGCAGAATCACCATGGAAACAGACGTCTGGGCATATCCGCTAGGGATTTTCAGATCAGGTTAACTGAGTTGGGGAGAACTTAAAGATGTAGAAATGCATGAGATCTCAAAATGAAACAAACAACAAGAACAGAAATGAGAGCTAAGCAGCAGTGTCCACCATGCTCTGCTTCCTGACTACAGCTGCAATGGGCCAGTTGCCTCAAGCTCCTACCTCCATGACATCTTACCATGATGGACTGGTCCCCAACACTGAGTCAGAATAAACTCCTCCCTCTGTGTTGCTTCTGTCAGATGTCTGTCTTGTCTCAGCCGTTTCACACTGAGGTTTGTTCTGTCACTTGCTGGAGCTAACGGTGCTTCAATAAACCTTGATATGTAAGGATCTCGACGAGGTGTTAACCTGTGCTCTTCAGGTAAATAAATGTATGGTTGGGTCATACAGAATTCATTTTTAGTTTTCTGAGAAACCTCCATACTAACTCGATTAGCAGCTGGAATAGTTCACCTCTTGCCAGTTAGTGTGTAAGGTTCTCATTCCTAGCAGTCGTAAAGAAGTAAGAAGACATGGCATTTGCAGGAAAATGGATATTAAGTGAATTACGATAACCTCAGAAACACAAATGTCATCTATTTTCTCTCATTCATCCTTCCTAGGTTTTATACAGAGACTAGAGGAACAAAGTAGGACTAATGGGGTACCATGGAGAGAAAGCATGAGTCTCTGGAGGAATATGTCCAACATATAATATATATATATATGTGTGTGTGTGTGTGTGTGTGTGTGTGTGTGTACAAAAACTTGTACAAGTTAATTACTTTTAAAGGAATATGCCAAAACTGGTCTTTCTCTTGACTAACCTCACTGTATCTGACAAATACTGAAGCCAGCTCATTCTCTAACAGAGACTCCATACCAGTTTGAGCTCAAGTTTCTAAGTCATAGTTCTGAAACTGACACAAACTAGCCAACACATGACACGATTAAAACCAATTCTCCCTCTGCCTGATCACATTCTTTTATGGGGTGTCATGGTTTGAATCTGAGATGTCCTGACAGTGTCAAATTTTGAATCCCTAGCTCAGGGTGAGATTTCCCAAGGCTGTGGGAAGTACTTCAGAGCTGAAGTGTGGCTGATAGAACTAGGTCGCAGGAGCAGGCTTTGGCAAAGTATACTTGTCCCTAGTCCCTCCCTCTGCTCTCTGTACCCTGCTGGCAATGTGAGTCTCTGCCACACACTGTCACCCTCATGAACTCTGCCATGCCTCCCCCACCATAATGGATGAAAGTCCCTCTAATACCATGTGACAAAACAAGCTTGTCTTCCAGAGAGTTGTTTCTGTCCCAGCAACACAAAAGTAACTAATTATGCACTGAATAACTAAAAGGGGCACTGTAGTGACAGATGCCCATACTAGAATGACCAACACATACTGAAGTAACTAATACAGGTACTGACGTAATCAATCTGGCTATTGAAGCAATTAACACACTTACTGAGTTTGAACAGTAAAATGGATTTTGCTGTACTCAGAGCTACTTTGTTTTCTAAATGTTGAAGGAGGAGAGGACTTTGCAGTAAGTTTGTTTTCTGGCTTTCTAACTATGATGGATTAGGATTCCGGAAGAATTTTCTCTCACATGGATTAAGAAATTGAACAAACAATGATAAGGAGAACCAAATATAGTGCAACAGTTAGCAGGAAAATGCAAAGTCTGAGCCCTTGGAAGGGCTGGGGGTCTGGGTAGTGCCTCTCTCTTAATCAATACAGCATGAGATTGTCTCTTACCACTGTGGGAACACAGAAACTAGACTGTGTCAATCTATAGTCACAAACCCAGCTGCTTATAGGAGCTTTCTGAGAACCTAACACCCAGAGCTGGAGACCAGGGACTCTGCATAATTCACCTGTCTTGAAAGAAATGGTTTGGGCATGGGAAAACAAGTTGGGCATACTCAATTTTCAGAAATGTAAGACCCAGCTACCTCATGACTCCAGCAATTCTGTTCAAAACACTGCCCCAATAACATAGTGACTTGACAGTTTTGTCAAATCTTGACTCTTTTCTAAGATATTCAACATCATATCTTATTTTTTAATGTTTTTGATTAGATTAGAATTACACCGCATCCTGCCCTCCGTCCCCTCCCAGCTACCCTGGCTCAAATCCTTCCCATGTATACCCCTACTCTGTGTGTGTGTGTGTGTGTGTGTGTGTGTGTGTGTGTGTGTGTGTGTGTAACAATAATCAAAGAAAGGGAGATTATTTGTCATCTTTACAAGTAACAGATGGCAGAGAAAATGGGTCCTCTTCTGAGGGTCTGAGAGGCTCAGACAGCCAGATAGAAGGTGGCTTGTGATTTCAACATTCAAAGCACATTAATGCTCTGAGCCATGATGAGCACATCATCAAGACTCAGTACATAAGGAACCAAAGAGCACAGAGCTTCAGGTTCTAGAATGTAACTCACATGGGCAAGAAAATCTGATTTGCCATTTTCATTCTTTCAGACTTAACATTTGGACTTTAACTTGCAATTTTATGGTACACTGTAGAGGCCTTGCCTTCTGTGTTTCTCTGGATGTCTGAGCAAGTCTTAGACACATTAGCACTTAGCCATTGATTAAAAAAAAATTCACAGGATATATTTAGAATTCGTTACAGAATCTAAAGTGTTTTCTGAAGCAACTGAAAGAGTGGTTGCCAGGTGCCCCACTTTCTTAAACGCAAAGATGTAGGAGCAAAATGACTTTAGGAAAAGCTCAATGATTAAATGGAATCTCTGTATTCATGAAGCTTTCAAGTCCCTTTACTAAGAGACTTGCTAACTAGGTCATAACTATCAGCAGCTCCCCCGTGTGTCATTTTGTCTATAAGAAGAGATGTAAAAGGCAAAAGAAAAAACAAAATTTGGTGAAATATTTTGGCTAGCTTACTTCAGCCAAAATCGTCAACCTTCAAACACTCAGTGTTAGATAAGAGCAAAGTGACTCATGCACTAATCAGCTGTGACTGCATTGCAAAGCCAGATATATATATATATATATATATGTGTGTGTGTGTGTGTGTGTGTGTGTGTGTGTATTCCACAATTCCCCCTTTTTCAATTAGTAACACTCAGTTATGTGTGCATTTCTAAGTATGTAAAATGTATACTGTTAATTCAGAAGATTAAGTGGATATGAATGTTTCACAAAGGGAACGTCTATAAAATCTGGTTAGTAAAGAAAGAAAAAGCCTTTACCAGTTCTAAGAACAGAGGCTTGAAATGCCTTAGGAGCATTCACATTTAAATATTCATTTTAAGTTTTCAGTCTGATTGTGGTAATAATTGAATTTTTCTTTTGCACTGTAACCAAAAGCATATTTAGACTTAGATCTTATAAACTTAATTAAATTGATAAGCAAAACAGTGTATTCTCATTACTAGGATATGCCAATATTCTGTTAGACTTTCAAGTAAAAAGAAAAAAGAAATTTTGCCTTTGTTTTTTCGTTTTTAAATAACAGTATGAGGAACAAAGAAAGCATCTAACACATTTCACAGAGAGGTTTTGGTGAAAGCCTAGGACAGTCAGACACTCTCACCACAAATGGAGCCTGGCATTTCAAAGAAAGAAAAAGATTTAATTTGATTTCAAAAGATAAATTGAAATAGAAACCATGGAGATGGGAACCTTGTAATCCTACTGAAGCAGAGGACTGGCTTTCATAGCAATTATTCTCCTTTTTAATGTACTGCATTTGGAAGAGAAAACATTATCCCTACACTGAGCGAGTGAGAAAAGAGAAATCGGTGTGCAGGCCTGAATGATGATAGAGAAATTCACATGGACCATTTCAAGAACCAGATGTGCTTTCTTTGATGTCCCTGCAAATGTAATTCTGAAGAGTCTGCTTTAAAATTTTAAAGATCCTAGGTTCATCGCAGGTACAGGTGCTTATATAACCACCTCCAAAGTTTTCTTCTTTGCTGATGCCCATAGGAATTTTTTCTCATAAAAGGAGCTGGCTCTTCAGGGGTGCCAAAGATAGTCCCAGTACAGAGTCAGATCATCCTGTGTCATGGTTATTACTTACCTGGGAGAGGGGGCGCTAACACAGAGTGAAACTCTTCCATATCCTTTTTGTCAATCTGTTTTTACAAGTAATTGTTTTTAGAAAGAAGGAAAGCACACAACATTACTTCTTCTAGTGAAAAATAATGAGGGTAACAATATAAAACAGGGATCTGAGGAGAAGAAGACAAAATTTCATCTGTGATTCTATTATCAGAGAAGATTGACAGCAGCAGTACTTTCCTGAAGCAGAGGGCAGATTCGTTTTTAGAACACCCATACATCAACCTGAGACCTAACTAGGAAGAAACTAAAAAACACATACCAGCCAAACATAAGAAAGCATCTAGAATGGAATGCTGTGGGATGGTCTGTATGTCAAGTGTGTTGCTGATTGGTCAGTAAATAAATCACTGACTGGCCATTGGCTAGGCAGGAAGTATAGGCAGGACAAGGAAAAGAATTCTGGGAAGTGGAAGGCGGAGAGAGAGACACAGCCAGCCGCCATCAGGACAAGGAAGATGTAAGGTACCAGTAAGCCATAAGCCATGTGGCAAAGTAAAGATTAATAGAAATGGGCTAAATATAAGAGTAAGAGCTAGACAATAACAGGCCTGAGCTAATGGCCAAGCAGTTTAAATAATGTAAGAGTCTGTGTGTTTATTTTATAAGTGGGCTCTGAGACTGGCGGGACTTGGTGGTGGGAGTTGGAGAGAAATTCTCCAGCAACAATGGAAAATCATAGTAATTGGTTTTCAACTGTGTTAAAATAATGTAATTAAATCTTCAGACACCAAATATTCAGATTAGCAAATTTAATGTTTTCATTTCCTTTCTGCTTATTTGAAAAGAATGATAGCACAGCAAGTAAAGATCCAGTTACACCCAGAAGCAGATGAATCAGGTTCAAGGCCCTGCTCTCCACCAAACGAACCCACACATGTGAGAACAGCTGACATTTTATTTCATGGGAAACATAAGTAAATCACTTATAGGATACTAAAGGGACAGTTATAGCAATCGTATTCTGTGCCATGCTATACTTGCTATACTGGATACTAAATTAAAGAATCTATTTCCTCAATGGTTAAAGATTTCTAAATTCTAATTAAAGAATCTAATGTAGGGGCCAGCAAGATGGCTCAATGGTATCTGCCACCAAGCCTGATGACCTGAGTCTGATCCCTTTAACCCATTGAAGAGTGGAAAAGCTGTCCTCTGTCCTCTACACACACATGCCATGGGCACAGGCATGTATGTGGGCATGCACTCACAAAATAAATAAATCTTCAAAAAATAAAAGGTGCTTACCATTATAATTTGTCACAGCAAGTGGGTAGGAAATCATTAAACAGTAAAATGCAGAGAGTAACAAGAGCTTCCAGAAAAATTACAAAGGGACCTCAGTAAGACAGAGGAGTCATATGAAGCACAGAGAAGAAGAAAGGGAATCTGGAAACAGAATTTCCATTGTCAAAAGACAATTATATAATGGTTGTCTTGGACAAAGAAAGATGAAATATGTACCCAGCACAGAACAGAAAGATAAGGATATCAGAAAAAGGCTCAGCAAAACCTTGGGATGAATGTGTATATTTTGCCAGAGCATCAGGACCTACATACTAGTGGAAATGGAGAAGAAAGCAACATTTAACAGAACCCACTATGTGGCTGCTGGATTCTGAAATGCTGAATGACTCCCATATGCCAGACACCATGTTCAGTACTTGGTATGCATTTCCCTATCTACTCCTTAAAACCCCCTCACAATGTGAACATGAGTAGCCCATTTCAGAGATTAAGATATGGAGTGTCCTATTTATGCTTACATTGCCACAAAAAAATACTATGACCAAAACAACTTATAAAACAAAGCATTGAATTGGGGTTTACAGTTTCAGAGGTTTAGTCCATGAACATTATGGTAGGGAACATAGCAATAGGTAGGCAATCATGGAACTAGAGCAGCAGCTGAGAGGTTACAGTTGATCCACAGAATGAGGCAGGGAAGGTGGGGAGCTACAGCTGGGTGTGGGCTTTTGGAAACCTCAAAGACCTCCCCAGTGACACACCTCCTAATCAGCAAGGCCATACCTCCTAATCCTTCCCACACAGTTTCACCAACTGTGGAGTTTAGCGTTGGAACATATGAGCCTAGGGTGGCCATTCTCATTCAAACCACCACCGTGAAGTTCAATGTTCTTAAAAACTCTTCTTCATTCTATAGTAGCATGATAGACTCTGGTTCTAAACAAAGATGACACCTGAGTTCTTCCACACCATCATCTTGAATTTTAGGGACTAGTATGAGAACAGCACTGGGGACTATAGAGTTGCGAAGTGTGCTTGTAAAGTCAAGTAAGCATGTTTTCCCTCCTAAACAAAGTAATTTTGACATCTGAAGGAGACTACTATACAATGAAAATCTTGTCTTAAAAAATGTTTTTAATGAATAAATACCATTCCAATCAAACAAGAAAGATAATTAAACAGGCAAAAAGTGAAAATGTAGCAGGAATTCCAATGGGTCCTGATAATAAAAAAAAAAAAAAAAACCCAAAGTCAGATATGAGGGTAAAAGCTGAAAGATCAGAAAAGCAGAGCAGCCAGCCATTAGAAAGACTTCTTACCTCTAGGAAGCCTCAGAGTGAAAGGGGCCGAGCTCAAGTCTCCACCCTGCTTTATGATTTCCTCTCTCCACCCAGTCATACATATCACTTCCTGTTTCCTCCTCCCAAGTACTAGGATCAAAGGCATGAGATCCCAAGTGCTGAGATTAAAGGTGTGTGCCACCACTGCCTGGCCTCTAGTGGCTAGCAGCTACCTCCTCACTCTAATCTCCAGGCAAGCTTTGTTAGAGCACAAACAAAATATCACCACATGGAAAGAATAATCATCCTTGTCTTCCTTTTGCAAAACTCAAACCAGAAGAAGTCTTTCTACTTCTTCTTCTGCTCACCCTCTCTCAAACTTCTAACAGCCAATGTGAGAATTACATTGTGAAAAAGAAAAGAAGATATATGAAAATGTTATTTTTTGTTGTAGTTTCATAGAAATCTTTCCCAACAAAACATAGTAAATAATAACATTCTAAGAAACACTCATTTGCTTTTAATAAATAATTAAGAATTTGAAAGAAATTATGACAGAAAAAGTTAATAAAGTTGAGTCTCACAGAATAAGTCTGATTTTGTTTATTGGCTGACAATGCTCTCTTCAATTTAGTTAATAACTACTCTCCATAGATCAATATTTAACAGTGTGCATCTAATATTAAAGTATAAAGTACAAGATATAATAAGACATTTTTAAAGATGTATTTTCTTTTTAATTATGTATATGGAAGAAAGGTATTTGTATGTGAGTGCAAATGTCAAAAGAGGGTTTCAGATCCTCTACAGCTGGAATTATTGGCCCTGCCCAGTGTGGGTGCTAGGAACCAAACTTGGGCCCTCTGCAAGAGCAGCAAGTACTATTTACCACTGAGTTGTTACTCTGGCACCTAATAACATTTTATGAAAACTACAGTAGTGACAAGGAAGTATTATAATTAGTAGCATTCTATATACATAATATACAAGGTATTGCTAATAACAAGTAATTAGTCTTAAAAATCATATTTGGAATACCTCCCAGAAAATGGGAAAAATGATTGTCCTAATAATAATCAAATAACATAATTGTGTTAGTTGGAAAATGTTTTTTCAAATATTTGGTTTTCAAAGAGAAAAAAAAAGGTATTGAGGCAGAACCTAAAAAATATTTCACCAATCACCAATTTAAAATAGTATATAATGATGAGTAATGATGAATCCTGAGCCAAGTTTAAAAAACAAACAAACAAACATAAACCAAACTATATTTCAGACAGAAGAATTTTAACAGAAAATTTTTCATAGTTCTTAAAATTGTTACAAGAAAAAGATACGGAAATTGAAGGAACTTAAAGATAACAGCAAAATGCAGTCTCAGGGTTTTGGAGAATAAAAGGAAAATGTTAGACATAATAAAACCCCAGAGGCTCAGAGAGGTACTGTGTAAGCCAGTGCATAGACCACATAGGAGTTTACTCTGATCACACATGCAGCCAGAGGGCTGCAGCTATTCTGGAGTGTAGGGCCCAGTGCAGAGTACAGAGCAAGCAATACCCTTCTTCTGGGAACCTTCTGGTCTACTGGTTAAAAGCCAGCCAGCAGGGGACATAGGAAATATAATTTGTTAAATTCTATCCCCGAAAAAAACAGAGAGGGAGAAGTTGACTAAGAAACTAATAAACAGCACTTTCTGGTACAACAGAATGCTATTCCAATCTTTTCTTTTTAATTTGTTACTTAGTATGTATGGTTATTTTGTCTATATGCATGTCTGTGCACAACATGCATGCCTGGTGGCCACAAAGGCCAGAAGAGGGTGTCAGATCCATTGGAACTGAGATACAGGCAGTTGCAAGCTTTGTTGTGGGTGCTGAGATTTGAATCCAAGTCCCCTGGAAGAGCAGCAAGTGCTCTTAACCACTGAGCAATCTCTCCAACCTCCGCACTAGTCAGATTTTATATGAATGAGGAGGTTTTAGTCATCAAATCTATAGAAAAATAAAACTAGAAATAAGTGCTGAGCTGTTCCTCCTTCTGTAAGTTACAGCATTAAGAATTCAATGAATTGATCTGAGGAATAACTCATTGCACTATGAAATATACTTGCAATTTCACATCTTTAATAATTATTCATCAAACTTGGTGATTTAATGATGCTGCTCCACTCACCTGTAAGATGACTCAACCAAGAAAAGTAAATTTTAATATTTAAAGCTCTGATGCCACTAGAATTTAATTTCCATTTGTATTAATGTATTTTGCTTACAAAATCTTGTGAGAAAGGAGTTAAAGATCTCAAGTATAAAACTATATTGCAAAACTCTATAAACATTTGTCCTTATAAACACAGATAATTGTAGGGCTCATAACACATCAAACAAACTTCTCTTTGCAACAGACAGAGATCACTACAGAAAAACACAACTTAAAATTTTGATGGGAAATGTTAAATGTCAACCTAATATTGCCTAAGAGATTTAATTGGCTGTCACTGTTTTTAAAGTGTTTTTATGAGGGAAATAAGAAAAAATATAAAGGCTACAAAAACAGTGCTCTATGATAATCCTCTTCTTTATTTTGAACATTGTGTTGCTTACATTTTACCCACACTTGAGACCTTCATTCTTCTATTCAATTTCTTCTATTCTAAATCTTTGATTGAAAGCATCTCTTTCAATAGGACACCCTTGAATAAGTAAAATGTCATGTATACCTGAAAAAGTCATAATTAAACTCATTATTTTGTATGCTAAATAGAAGCAGTAAAAAGATAGTTTTAAATTTTGTTAAAGATAATATCCTCTATGGATTATGAAACTAGACAGAGGACCATGAGAGAAGACAACATAAGGGATGGAGATAATGTAATACCTGTGACATGGGAGCAGAAAGGGGCTATAGGGAGGAGAGCAGCAAGAGGAAATTGTAAAATATTAAGATGTGTTGCATTTGTTTATGCTGTGTAACACTTGTTTAATGATGCAAAGATGTGTTGCATTTTTTATGTTGCCTTTATTTAACTCTGTGAAGCTCTGTTTGCCTGTCTGTGGGAGTCCAGCTCCCACCTTTTATAGGGTTCCTATGAGGAGGAGAGAGGAAAATGAAACTTTTAAATAGAAAGACAGCAGAGAGAAGACAGACAGAAACAAAGGATAACTTTGGGAGGACCTGAATCAAAATCCACCAGCCCCTTCTGTCTCTTCAAACAGGCTTTTAATAACAATGCCAATGGGAAAGGTGAAAGGCCTTCCCTCTGCTAGATCAAAGCATACCACACAGCCAAGTACAGATGCTTCCAAATGTCTGGTAACCATGCCTGTGGTCCAATCATCCCCTTATGCAGCCCTGCTGGATAAAGCAAGCTCAGATTCTCAGACCCTGAGAAAGTTCTCACTAGGAAACCTCTGTGGGTCTCTACAGCTCCCCCTTTTTAATATATTAAATGGCCTGTCAGGCCCCTCAGATAGACCGTGCCTGCCTTAGGTCATTCTTCTTCCCTAGTCAACCTTACCATCAAGTATACTTGGTCTTATGTTGGAAGCTAGCAAGAAGAATGTTGCCCATTCCTGACTACCAGCCTCTGGCAGGGGGAAGTACAGAGCTTAACTCAGCTCTGACTCAGGTCCCTAATAAGAGCTTGCAAGTAGTTGGAACAACCACAACAATCCCTAGGGCTGCCACACACCACAATAAAGGAGTAGAGGATGATAAAGATGGAACGTCCTTTATGAATGGGTCTAAGATGTCTATAACAGCCTTAGCTGTCCCAAGCCCTCTTTTAAATCAATAAACTTTGGATGCAATTGCATCAAACTCAAAAAACTCCCTTAGCTTCACCAAACCATGCTTCATTAATATCAACAGATTAATATAATTCTAGTATGAATATTACTATACATATTTACAATTCTTACAAACTTACATTCAAAAGCAAACTCTCTATAGGACTACTTTACAAACTTTAGCAAGCATCTGAAAGAGATCTCTTAACAGAACTATTTACATTTTTTTCCACCAAGACAAAGTACATTAATTGTGAGTCACCACAGTTAAAATTGTAGGTGAACTCAAAATTGTTTCATTTCTAAGGTTTACAAGAGCTCAGAAAAATCAGTTCTAATTAACAGTCTTAAAGTTCTCCTGAAAGTTTGAAACAAGAGCCTAATTTGTCAGTGGCTCTAGAGTCTTTGTATCCAGGTCCCTCTACAATGGGATTCTGTGAGAGCTGCTGCTATGGAGCTGCAACACAGAGGATGATACCACTCCCTGTGAGCAACCTTCCCTGCTGGGCCCTCCCAGCCATTCCAGAACCAGTGGAAGAGTGCCCAGTGGTGGATAGTCGTCAGCCAGGGGGCAGTTCCTTTACCCAAATTCATTGCAGTCCCCATGAATGCAACAATTCAAACATTGCTGAAACTTCACTCTCAGCTACAGCAGAATTTTATGATAGTCTTTCTTGAGAACCTTGCCTCAGAGTGAAGGTGGTTACCATAGTAACTGAACTGCTATAGAGCTCCTTTCAGGAAGCTTTATAAATGGCCAGCAAATAGAAACTGTGTGACTTCAGCTGCTATCTCTATTCGCGCTTCTACAATCCCAGTCCTGAGGCCCGAGCACTCTCAACTGCCTCTTACCCCAGGGGCTCAAGGTTCCTCCTGGTGCTATGAGTCACAGCTCTCAAACAGCCCTGGCTCAGAAAGCAAACCCAGTGGCTAGGAACTGTGGTTCTTAAGCAGCCCTTCCAAGTCTGGGAGGAAGCCCAGCTGTGGTCAGTAGTGGCTGCTTCACCCCCGGCTCTGTTTATACTCACTTGCACTATATTACCCTGGGCATCTGGCTGTTCAATTATGGAGAACATTTGAAAGCCTTACACCTCTTTCCCTCTGCTAGCTGCCTCCTGAATAGTGGCTTGAAGAAGTGATGCAGAGCTAGCAGTGAGGGCTTGCCATGTTCAGGGAGATTTTTGTGCCAGGGCAATTATAGGTGACTTTTCCATTTTGATAGATGACCCCTCAGGTGAGTCTAATCCCACCCCTATAGAAGAAAGAGAGACCTGGGAATAAAAGACCTGAAGAGCTTCCAGTTTTTGAGAAAGAGAAATTCTTAAGTTTTTCAAGCTCTTTAGTTCCTCCCTTGTCTCATCCCAAGACTTCTGTTCCTTAAACTCAGCTTCATGAGCCAGGAGGGAACTGACCCTGATTGAGCAATGTTGTAAAAGTGTTCTCATCTAGCTGCAGTTCCAGCAGAGTGGAAGGTTTTGTTCTGCCCATGTCTGCCTTAGGGAAAATCCCCCCCTGCTGCTCAGGACTTAGATCTAAGCTGTCCCAAACTAATGCCCACAGGCCAAAAGCTTCCACAGGAATCTTTCTGGCCCATAGTCTTCATAATGTTTTTGCATTTGACTCCAATTCTACCCCAGGAGTCTATACCCAGACTCCCATGGTTGGAGAATCAAAGACACAGTTTCTCTATGAACTCTTAGAGTCTCTATACTTGTTACAGTTCTACCTAGTTTTTATACTTTCTACAAGTGAATATTCAAACATCTGCTTACTATTTCCCTTCCTCATTTTGGCTTTTCTTTCTCAGACTGCTAAATCCACAATGGCTGCTTGTTGCTGAGATGCTGTTTACAGGTCAGGCACTAGGGAAATTCTACTCTTACCCTAAGTTTCTTTGTACACAACATTCCTGTACCAAAACCCTATATTTTTTTCTAATTTAATAGATGGAAATTGAGAGAGAGAGAGAGAGAGAGAGAGAGAGAGAGAGAGAGAGAGAAACCTAGACAGAGAGAGAGATACTTGCTGCAGCCTAATTTTTCCACATACAGTTTTTGCTCCCAAAGAATAAAATACCACCACCTAAACTTTTCACAATTCATAACTGGACATGTCCAACTGCTTCTACTGGGTTTTCCTACTCTCACTTATCTCTCCTCTGCACCCAAGTCCCAAGTTCTAGTGCCATCTGTAGGAGACCAGCTCCCACCTTTTATAGGGTTCCTATGAAGAGGAGAGAGGAATACAAAACTTTTAGATAGAAGGATAGCAGAGAGGAGACAAACAGAAACACAGGACAACTTTGTGAGGACCTGGATCAAAATCCACTGGTCCCTTCTGTCTCTTCAATGCCAAGGGGTGGGGCAAAAGAACTCCTCCTTGCTAAATCAAAGCATACCACAACAGCCAAGTGCAAACCTTTCCAAACACCTGGTAACCATGCCTGTGGTCCAGTCATCTCCTTATGCAGCCCTGCTGGGTAAAGCAAGCTCAGATTCTCAGACCCTGAGTAAGTTCTCACTAGGAAACCTCTGTGGGTCTCTACACCTGTCTCAAATACCTGATGGTCTAATAAAGAATTAAACAGCCAATAGCAAGGCAGAAGGAAGGATAGAATGGGGATGGTAGGCAGAGAGAATAAATAGGAAGAGAAATCTGGGAGGAAAAGAAGAAAGAGCCACAGAAGGAGGAGGACTCCAGGGGCCAGTCACCCAGCTACACATCAAGCCATGTAGTAAGAAGTAAAGAACAGGAATAGAGAAAGATAAAAGCCCAGAAGCTAAAGATAGATGGAATAATTTAGGTAAAGAAAAGCTGGCAAGAAACAAGACAAGCTAAGGCTGGGCATTTATAATTAAGAGTAAGCCTCTGTGTGTGATTTAATTGGGAGATGGGTGGCAGTCCCCCAAAGAGCTAAGAGTACAAAAACAACCAACAACAGGGAATCAAGGGTGGGGGAGAGAGGAGAAGTGGTTTCATTCACCCATGGTCATCTGAGGTCTGAAAATACTAAATGGAAAAATTCCAGAAAGACTGAACTATTCTGAGTATGGCAGCAAAATCTCATGCTGCCACAGCCTTCTGGGCTGTCAATCATTCCTTTGTGCAGAGTATCCAAGTTGTACATGCTACATTTTTGTTAGTTGCTTGGGAGTCAGGTTGGTTATCTACTATTGTTTTAACAAAGTATTCCTACTCAAATAGCTCTTATTTTACTTTCTAATGGCCCTAAATTGCAAGAGTAGTGATGTTGGTAATTTCTATATGACAAAAAAGAAACCATGAAGTGTTTCTTTTAAGGAAAGAAATGAAATGTCTTAACCTAATAGGAAAACAATAATATACTGAGTTACTAAACTCTGAGTTAAGAACAAGTCCTTTCAGTTGAGGTAAGAACAAGTAAAGGTCAGTGAAAAAAAAATGCCTAACTCAAAGTACAAAAGTAAGACCACAGTACAGTTCATGCATTCACCCAATTAATGGCACATTAATAGAAAGGTCATTAAATATGCAGATAAAATAAATGAACTGAAAACACATTCTGACTAAGGGCAAGTGTGGTCACAGAAAGCATTATGCCAACTTATAAGCTGAACCTTATCATCAGTACATGGGTACACAGGAGAAACTGTAGATAGGATTTCCTGCTGCCTGTGGTTTCAAGGACTCCTGGGTTATTAGAACATATTTCCTACTGAGAAGGAAGGACAGCTGTATTCTGTTCTGCCCACTTCCTTACTTCATCCCCTGCTTAGTATGATTTGTCATCTCATCAACTAAGAAACTCTGTCACATAAATCACTTCCCTGGAGTCTCTTCTCAGTAAAGGCTCCCAGCTTTGCACCACTAATTCATTTTAATTCTGAAAGTGAACTTGTCTCAAAACATGAAAGTAAAATACTAAAATATGTGTATCTGAAGAATTTAAAGTCTTAGCAAGTTAGATCTTTTAAATAGCTCCTCCAGAAAAATGTAAGATAATTAAATATAGTCCTTCAAGAATATATTAGTGGCCATGGACCAATCTGGAGGAGAGTAAATGGGTTTAAAAGCAACTTGGCAGTTCATGAGCTCCATGACTGCTTAGTTTCACTCACCAAAGCCCACCCAGTGAGACCTGTCTAATGAATATATGAAAATGCCTGATATCAGGAACCTTCTCTCCCAGGAGGCAACATACTTCATAATAGGCCAGTGTTCTTTGTAGGAAAATATTTTTAAATATTAGTCCTTTAACTCATACTGATATTCAAATGATCAAGTCAGTAGACTTCTATATTTAAATGTTCTGGTGCTACAACAAAATTATCATCAATAGCAATTCAACTGTGGGTTTCAAACTATCTGTTTGACAGGATAATAAATAGATTTGCTCAAAACTATGTAAACAACCATAAGCACATATATCTTTCTTCCTTGACTTTAATTTTTAGAAAATATAAGTCTTTACTTCTTCAAAAGCTTGGTAGGCAATGTTTTCTCTGCAGGTAAGAGTACCATGAAGTAAGGAGAATAATACTTCACGCCACATCTCACACTCCAAATGTCAGTCTCACAGATTCATCTTGTGATAGCACAACAGGTGAGTTTTCAGTCAGATTTTCTCCTCACCTCATCCAAATAGGAGATTAGAAGCATGCATCATGTGCTTTGATGATGACACTCGACAATATCCACCTGGAGGCAAAAGGTGAAACGGTCTGAGGTCTGTAGTTTATTGCACTATAATTGCATTCCAGTGCCCATGGCTTCTCCAATAATTAAAAGCACCCTGACAAAAGCTTTGAGAAAATGTCAGATTCCTCAGTAAAAAGACATGAAATTAGAGTTGTAAAGACTGTCAAAAGTTTGCTCCCTGAGTGAACACTGGAATATCTGAAGGAAAATATGCACATCAAAATTGGAAAACAAAGCCCAATGTGGTGGTGCCTACCTTTAGTTCCAGCACTCAGGTGGCAGAGGCAGGAAGATCTCTGTGTTTGAGGCCAGCCTGGTCTACAGAGCAAGTTCCAGAACAATCAGGGCTACACAAAGAAACCCTGTCTCAAAAGTAAATAAATAAATAAAAATAAAACGAATAAAAAAGGTAGAAAATAAAGGCATTGGTGCTAAGATTTTCAAATTTTGTTCATGTCAGGTCAAATAAAAATATCAATAAAGCAAGTCTTTATCAAGCATATATCTCCAAGGATAAACACTTCAGTTTTTGTTGAATAAAGAAGTTAACAGAAATTAGTTTCAATAGAACAAAACAGTGATGCCTGAGTCAGGCAGCCATGCTCTAAGGGCAAAGCATAATATACACTTGGAATGCAGTCCCTTTTAGTTAATGCCATCCCCTTGCTTCTATCAAATTATATTTTGATTACTTTCCCATCAAACTTATGTCCATGGAGATGCTAATTTTAGAAATCATTAATTCTTTTTAGTGGCAGGAAGTTTGGCAGACAGGAATATCCAGAAGCCATGTTCCAATCTAAGGAAAGAATGAGCACTCAGAATGACGGGAAATAAATGTATTTTCCTCCAGAAAACAATCAAGTACCAGCCATGTGATTTTTGTAATAAATCACTTGATTTTTTACAAATGTCACCCAAACAGGTATTTGGAAAGTAATGTTTTACCTTTTCACATTCCTTTCTCTGATTCCTGGGCAGAGAGAGAAGAAAGCAGCTCAGGTTGCTTTGGCTTGTATATCACTTGGGATTGATAGCAGATGAGTTGTCTCAATATTTCCTCAACTACTGGAGTGACTGGTTGCCCGGTCTTTCTATAAATATGTTGCCAAACCATGTTCCACGTTGTACTAAAACTCATTTTAATCAGTGCTACACAACAGGATAGGTAATTAGACTTGCAGGTTAACAATTAAAACTTTGAAGTTATTTTCCACAGGACTTCGTGGTGCACATCTGTAATCTCAGCCCTAGGGAGGTGAAGGCAAGAGGATCAGGAACTCAAGGCCACCCTAGGATATGTAGAAAGACCCCACCACAAAACTCAAAATAAATAAATAAAGACAATTTTTCTTTATTTAAAATTATGCATACAATGGTTAGGTTAGGGGTTTAATTGAGTTTATAAGAGGCAATACAAGTTTAAGATTTGTTTCATTAAATGTTCTCACCTTTATCTAAATATCTGAAATATTCTTGTTGTCCATGCTCTAAATGTACCATTATTATGTTTTACTAATAAAAAAATAATAATAGCTATTCTTACCCTCTTGGTTTTGGAAGCTGGAGCAGATACTATACTTCACAACAAGAGCACTTATTTACCTAGTTGCTGGGGAGAAGGGGGTCTCATCTGTTGACAGTACAGCTTACAGTTTAGTCTTCTTCCCTAATAATTACACTCATCCAAAAGGTACTTCCTTGTGTAGAATCATGAGCCTTGTCTGACACAAATTTATATTAATGATGGAATAATGAAAGTTACACAGACATCATCTCTGGCCTCAATTTGGGAGCTCTCCGAAGACCATCCAAAACTTGGAGCAAACTTCTGCCTACACAAAGTTCTCTCATGGGTATTATGGGAAGAACATGCTCCAGAAATTTTCTTACACTCTAATCTCTTTCTCAGAGTTAGTTTCCTGGGAAACCTGACCAAAAATAGGTGGCGCCTCTAATGATCTGAAAAGGCAGACTTCAAAATTAGAATCTCAAATCTGAATCACCCACCAGCAAGCTGGCCATGAGGATCCTGTGTCTGGTGGTAGGTGGAATGTGGATGTACAGAGCATGCTAAGATGTTGAAATTGTTAAAAAGTTTCACCAGTGTGAACTGCAACAAGATGTCGATAGAAGGAAGAGGAAGGTGCTGTTAGGTGAGACTCAAGTGTGTTTGGGAAACTTAAAGAGCAGTAATTAGATGGATTATGGTCTCTGATGACTCTTGCTAATGCCTAGATGAAGTAGGTAGATAGAAATACAGATACTAAGGATAACTCTATATCAATGGATGACAACATGTAAATTTAGAGCACATGGTTGTAAGTACTTTATATTCACTCAGTTCTCTCACAACCAGAGAACAGAACATACTGAAGGCCAGGACCAGAACTGTTTTAAAGACAGTGGAATTTGAAAAAGGCTCAAAGCTTAGTGTCACCATATCTGATCATCCTGGATTAAGGATCTACTGGGGAGAAAAGGACTCTGAAATTTGAAATGAGAACATTAGGATCACTATACACAAAAATCTTTAAAATTCATTTTTCTCTGAAACCATTGGACTTGAAAAGCATCCAACTGCCTTCTACTAAAAGCTAACACTGCCTCTTTCCTGAGGATAATGCAGCACTGATGCTAGTTGGGCCTTCTAAGGTATAAAAATTAGTAAATGCTGGAGGAGTTGCAGGATCTAGTCAAGGTTTAGCTGCAGGAAACCAAATTATAAGCTTGGAGATGGATGTTGAGTATGTTAGATCAAGAACAGAGGATGAAGTTGAAAAGAGGCATACCATCAGGAATTTGACACTGGCAAAGACCTTGATGAGTGGCAATAAAACCATAATAAAGTCATAGGTGGCTCTGGAAGAGACGAGTAAAATAACTATAGTCCATGCTCTCTGATACAGAACCTCTAAAATTACCCTGATAAAATAAACAATAAGCTTAGTGTAGTTCACCACCAACGTAAAGTGTGAAGGTTTGGAGAACTGACATCCAGTGAGCAAAAATTACAGAAGGTCAACAAATCCACTGACTCACTATGTTCCTATAGGGTCCTTGGAAGGTACCCCACTCACCAAGGCAATTGAGAATATGCTGGTCAGAAGTGCACCAGCTTCCCTGAACAGTTTTCTACAGACCAGAGCTAATGTTAGCAATGCTATTACACAACAGGGCTCCTGGATAACGATGATGAAACAACAGAGGCTAAAGGAATCGAGGCTGAGTAAATGGCAGTTACTTAGTAGAGGCCATATAATAATGGCCCAGTCTAGTTCTGGGTAGTCCACTATATCCATAGGCTTACCCAATTCCATTAAATGAACATACTTGTACCTGGTAACTGGCAAAGCAAGATCCAACATTATGTTGAGATAGCAAATGAAAAAACGATACTACTTCCAAAAGGAAACAAAAAACTTAATGCTACCTTTCAAAATAAAAATTATGTAAAAGTGATGACCTCTATATTATATTTCTATTTAACTTACAATTCTAAGAAAACCAAGATGTGTCCTCGAACATTATAATTGACTTCTAAAAATTCAACCAATTGTTAGCTTCAAAGACAGCTGTTGTGCCAGATGTGGTTTATTTCCTGGAGCAAATTAATATGCTGAGTACATGTTGGGCAGCAGTCATTGGTATCTATCAAAGAGAATGATTAGACACAGTTCTAATTCACTTGGAATAAATAATTGTATTTATGTTCATTCCTCAAGAAGGTTTCTAGTTTCTCCTATTATAATGTAGTCTACAGTGCTCTGGACCTTGTGAGCATTTGACATAGAATCTAATTGATCCACTACACTAACAACATCATGTTCACCAGAAACAGTGAACAAGAAATACCAAACATCATGGAAATTTTGTTTTAACACAAGTGTATCATGAAGAAGAATAGAAAATTTGCAAAGGCTAAAGACCCTTCTATATCAGTGATGGTTCTAAATATTCTTTACTTAAATCATGCTAGAACATGTAGTTGTTTGTTTGTTTGTTTTTACTCCTTTACTCTTTGCTCTTTGGAGGCTCACCACCCAGCTCCCAAATAAATCACACACAGAGACTTATTTTTACTTATGAATGCCCATCCTTAGCTTGGCTTGTTTCTTGCCCTTCTGTCTCTTGCCTCTGGGCTTTCACCTTTTTCTATTTCTGTGTGTCTTTTCTTTCCTTTTTATTCCATATCTGGCTGTGTGCCTGGGTGGCTGGACCCTGGAGTCCTCCTCTCCTCATTTTCTCATTCCTTGATCTTTCTTCCCAGATTGCTCTTCTTATTTATTCTCTCTGCCTGGCAGTCTTGCCTATTCCTCTCTCCTGCCTAACAATTGGCTGTTCAAGTCTTTATTAGATTAATCAGTTGTGTTAGACAGGCAAAGTAACACAGCTTCACAGAGTTAAACAAATGCAACATAAGAGAATAGAACATATCTTTGCATCATTAAACAAATATTCCACATTGCTGTGGATATCACTCTGTATAAATAAAATGCTGATTGACCAGTAGCCAGGCAGGAAGCATAGGTGGGACAAGCAGAGAAGAGAATTTGGGAAACAGGAAGGCTGAGTCAGGAGATGCCAGCCTGCTGTCCAGGAAGCAGCATGTAAAAGCAACAGGTAAAGCCACGGAACATGTGGTGACATATAGATTAACAGAAATGAGCTGAGTATAAGAGTAAGAGCAAGACAATGGTAGGCCTGAGCTAATGGCCAAGCAGTTTAAATAATATAAGTGCCTGTATGTTTATTTTATAAGTGGGCTATGGGACTGCTGGGGCTTGGTGAGACCCAGAGAGAAACCACCAGCTGTAAATGGTGCCCAGTGGGTTGACAAGAGTTTCCACCTAAAACCTGACAAAAGAGATTCTAAAACAGAGCTAAAAACAGCTTCCTAGTTGTCTCTCTCAAGTTAGCAGCAGCCTGCAGGTTTGAGCTACTATGGCAGATTCCTGGCCTATGCGTTTGACCAGCAGTTTGGCGGGAATGAGGCATCTACAAGCGGCACATTACATGTGGTGGATTTAGTCTTTGCTAGTACAAAAAAAATAGATTAAAACAATAGATTCACAATAAGACAAATTCAGATAGAACAAGACTTTAAATGCTTTACAATGTGTGTAAAAATGTATGTAGGCTTGGAAGAGGAAAAAAAGAAATATATACAGAAATAGATAGTTTTTAAAAATAAAGTCTTTAAAGAGACAGTAAAGGTAGTATAAAAAATAAGCCACGTAAAAATGGATATTACACAGAGAATCTGCATTGTGTTGTCTTTGGGATTTTTAACTACAGAAAAACTTGAATCATAAAAGCTGTTGAGTTAAGCCAATATGTATATTTTAAAGATACCTTGACTTCAAAATTTGGATCTAAGGGTATGTTGCTTTGGAAAGGAGGCTCTGCTTTTGTTTCCACAGAAAGCCAGAGGCTATGGATTTGTTCCAGATTAAGATACATCAGGTTTGACCAGCCAAGACCCCCTGAAAGGTCTCTGATGACACCATGGACCAGATGATCCAACATCCAGAATGGTTTCAAGGCAATTGGCTCAGACAATACATCCTCATGGACTACTCCATAATCCTAAAATTTTCTTTATGTTCCTATAAGATACAGTGGCCCCCTCCAGCAGGAAGTAGTAAGAGAAGCTACACCCAAATTCCCAAATATACCAAGCTGGCTTTGGAGAGGGAATTGGCTCCCTCCTTCTCTAAACCCAAACATATTGCTAAATAAAAAAAATGTTGAGAGATTCTTGTATCAGAAGAGCCCTCTGGTGTGGGACAGAGAAAAACCAATATTTTTATTTAAATCAGATTGATTATAAATGTGATCTCTTTCTAAACAAGAAAAGGGGATATACTATAGATATGATATGATGAAAGGGTAGATTATTGAATCTACTTTTAAAGAGCAACTTGTTTAAAATGTTTTACATTGCTATGGATTTTAGTTTATTGATACAAATTTAAAGCTAATCTTGTTATACTGTGTGTATATTTCTACTCTTGTTTAAGGTATGTTTGTACAGCTCATTTAAAATTGTAATGGATAATTAAGAAATACAGATTAGTAATTAGTCTTCTATGATAGTCAAACTTATAGTCATGTTGTTTTCTAGGTATACAATTAGGTAGGTAATCTTCAAACACTTCAAAGACCTACAGAATATGGCATTTAAAAAGTTTTAAAAATTTAGACTTTCTGGACAGTGAGACATGTCTGCTCCTGGCAGCACTGGATTTACTTCAGAGAGGAGGATGGGCATCGAAGACACTCTATATGGAGTTTATCTTCTTCTTGGCAAAAATAGCCATTTGGGAAAGAAACTGTTCTTGCCTGGACTACTTGATCAACTGGACAATGCAGGCCCATAGGAAGGTAACCACTGAACTTTGCTTCGCAAAATGGTCCTTCAGGTTCCTGCTTTGCAGAGGAAACTGCCAGACATTCTACAGGACACAGAGAAAAGTGACTGAGAGACTCTAGGCCTGTGGGCTAAAGACAGATGCCCCAACTTTACAGAGGAACTTTGGATGACTGTCCAGGCTGCCAGCTGTCTCTGTCTACTCCCACAAGACTCCCAAAAGTTGCTTGCATCCTCCCATTTCTCACGTAGTATTATATCCTTCTGAGGTCTTTGGTGTTGGTGAAGACTAGTTATAATTTCCTTAGTTATGATAAGAGATAAGTTAGATATGAAACCTTAGACTCATAAGATAGATAGGATATCTTCTTTAATTTTGCCAAATACAAATAGAGTAGATATTATAAATAGACTAAATATTGTAACTGTAATTCTTGCTAGATAATTGTTTTGTTATATGTAACTTTACTATGTGAAAGTTAAAACCTTTCTTTTAAAAGAAAGAAAAGGGGAAGTGCTGTGGATATCACTCTGTATAAATAAAATGCTGATTGGCCAGTAGCCAGGCAGGAAGTATAGGTGGGACAAGCAGAGAAGAGAATTCTGGGAACAGGAAGGCTGAGTCATGAGTTGCTGCCAGCCGCCGCCATGAGTACCAACATGTAAGACACTGGTAAGCCACGAGCCATGTGGCAAGGTATAGATTTATAGAAATGGGTTAATTTAAGATGTAAGAACTAGATAGCTAGAAGCCTGAGCCATTAGGCCAAACAATTTAAATAATATAAGAGTCTGTGTTTTTATTTTATAAGTGGGCTGTGGAACTGCCAGGGCTTGGCAGGAGCTGGAGAGAAACTCTCCAGCTACACCACATCATAAACAAATGTAATACATCTTAAAATAATATTCCACAACAAGAACATCTCTTCTAAAGCAAAAGGCAAATTTTGCATTTAATGCTTCCCATCTGGTAGGCCTCACTGGGTTCTGCAGGCAACATATTCACATATGGGAATCTTCCTCTGATCAGATCACCAAGAGAGGCAAAAACTGAGAGAAATTGGTTGGGATCTAAATTATGGAAGTTCTGTAGAGAAGTATAGACTAAAATTTATATTGCCCTGCTGCAAGTGTTGTTTATGTACCCATGACTAGCATACAATATTATGTGTATCTGTGGTAGGAAAAAATGACCCACAAAATGGCTTGTTTTCTAGTCACAACATAAACCTCTGCTGTTCAAGATTAAGGCCAAACCTTACAAAGGACAAGGACTGGCCTGTAGAATGGTATGTGTTCACTAGTTAGAACCACTTATCACCACTTATGGTGGTGTCAGACCACTCATCAGGTTAGGCAGAATCATCAATAAACCATCATATGATGAATTAAATTGGACCTATGTAGAGGGTACAAGTAAGTGTGCGTGCAGGTGGACTAGATAGATCACCGTCATCTGCCACAATGTGTGTCTTTGTGCCATCTGCCATTATGGTAATGTAAGCTAGGGTCCTTATAACAAGTTGTGTAGAAAAAAAAACTAATATTTAGTTCATGAATGGGTTCATTTAAAACATGGTGCAAAGTGAAGACAAACTGCTGAAACAAACCAGCCCCAACTCAGGTGTAGGGACCTAAAAATATTCTTATATATGCTCTTCAGCTATATTTTCAAGCCAGAAGTTTCTGGGTTATACTGGATATGATAGGTTCATTAGGTCCCTTGATCATATGCTCACTGCTCCCTTCTTTTATCATAAATTGGTTCTCCTATATCCTGGATAGTTTTCAGGTCAGGGACCAGATACTCTTTAGGCTAGAGGTAAGGCCTAAGACCCCTAAAGCAGGAAAAACCAACACTTATGTGATTTGTCTGTCAGTAAACCGTCAGGGTGAATTACTTCCTAATTCAATGTAGTCAGTTGACTTCCAAGTGGTTCATTCATCAACCCAGAGGATGATTGCTACAAGACATAGATTCATATTCTGAGATGTAAATATATAATCAATCAATGACCATTATGGAGTTGTGTCCCATCTCCAAATCTTAGAGTGAATCAGGGAAGCATACCACAGAAACCTACATCATCCTATTTATCATCATTCTCAGGGAGCTTTTGGGACAATCTCTGCTTCTTCTGCCTACAACTCTAGGTTGAATCTACTGGGGATTTAAAGTTCCAAGAAATTTTAAGCTACATCAGTTACCAGCCATTTGAGATTTCTTGTACCAAAAATACCCATAGGCAAGAAAAGGAATCACAACTGTAGAAGTAATTTACGCTGATTATCAATGCTAGACTTACAAAATAGAGTCAAGAAAATTACATTTGATGTACAGATACTTTACTGGGATGTCTGTTAGCATTTCTTGCTCAAATAGACACAGGCTGAGAGAAGATTTCCACCAAAGGATGCATTGGCCTACTGCACACCTAAATCAAGAGGATTAATAAAGGAGACAAGGTATCAAGAACAAATAACAAAGAATTCCAGATGGTGGTGATGCACACCTTTAATCCCAGCACTCAGGAGACAGAGAAAGAACCAGACAGATCTCTGTGAAGAGAAGGCTTAGGCCAGATACAAAATAATCCTGATACATAATAATATAATCCAGATACATAATAATAATAATAATAATAATAATAATAATAATAATAATTCAGGTACATAATAATCCTGGAGCCAGATACATAAGTTTAACTCTGGCACACCCCAATCAATTTCCTTTTATAAATTTCCACAATAAACTGCTGATAAGATTAAAAAAAAGATAAATTATTGAATCTACTTTTATAAAGGAATTACTTGTTTTAAATATTTTACATTGGATTGGATTTTTGTATATTGTACACAATTTTGTATTGGACTCACTAAAATCAGATAAATAATGAAATTTTTTGTTTGAATTTGAATTTGAATGTTAATGGACTGGACGGTGTTAATATATATAATGGAGTTTTTGTCTGAATCTGTCAAATGTTAATGGACTAGATATTGTTAATGCAATACTTGACTGTATATATTGTATATACTTATTGGATATAGTTTTTCTTTTTTTTAGTTTTTCTTATATTAGTTATAACTTTTTATTTTGGATAAAAAGGGGAAATGTGGTGATATTGTGTCCCCCAATATATTGTGTACCCTAATAAACTTATCTGGAGTCAGAGAACAGAATAGCCACTATATTAAACATAGAGGTTAGGCAGTGATAGCACATGCCTTTAATCTTAGCATTCCAGAGACAGAGATCCATCCAGATTTCTGTGAGTTCAAGGCCACACTGGAAACAGAACCAGGCATGGTAGCACACACCATTAATCCCAGCACTTGAGATCTCGTGTCTTGCTTGGGAAAGACACAAAGACACATGCCTTTAATCCCAGGAAGTGATGGCAGGAAACAGTAAGGTATATAAGGTGTGAGGACCAGAAACTAGAGGTTTTTAAGCTTTGAGGTTTTTAGCAGCAGTTCAGCTGAGATCCATTTGGGTGAGGACTCAAAAACTTTCAATCTGACGATTTGTGGAAACAGGATCCCATAAGGAATTGTTGAGGTGAGGTTAGCTGTGGCTTTTTCTGCTTCTCTGATCTTTCAGAATTCACCCCAATACCTGAGTGAATTGGTTTTGTTTTTTTTTTTATTAATAAGACCTTTTAAGATTTGTGTTACACACTACTCCTCCAACTAAAATTCTAGAGGCTCAGCCCTCAAAAGACATTTGTAACATAGATTAAATGGATCTGAGCAATGCAGTACATGGATGCAGTGGAACACTAAGACTCTCCCTTCAAGACCCACCCATGCCCTTTCCAGCAGTGCATCATTGAGCATTCACAGTTAGGTTCTCTGGGAGTTTTTGTCTACTCATAGGAACTACCTCATTCAAGATTACCTGCCTCTCCAAAAGCAGCCCACATCTAATGACCGGCTGATTCAGGTGCCCTGTCTGTGTCACTGGCCAAAGCTTAGATTGCAACTGTGTCACCATTCCATTTCTTCTTCCATTCTCTCGAAATTCATGATGCTGAAGGCGTCCCACAACAAACTCTGCCTGTAAATCTTTTCAAGTTTTTTTTTTCTTGAGGGGAGTGGTAATAAACACAAAAGTGTTATAACCACGATATCACATTATTTCATTTTATTCTCTCCTCAGCGTTGGTTACTTAATAAAGCAACATTCCCATGACAGTTTCAAGGGTTAGAAGCTATTGTTATTTCTACTTCATAAATAATAGAGGCAGGTTCAAAGGGATTGAATTAATTTCCCAAGCACACAGGGAAAGTTTTTAATTAGGCATTTATATTCCGTCTCATTTCAGAAAATGATATGAATGTGTGGCCCAAATCTCATGAAAGAATAGTTAGGGATAAAATGTGGCTCTTTTCAATGCTAGTATCCAAATTTCTACTTTAATTCACCAAAAACTAATAATTGTAATAGTATGATGTATGTGAAACAAATGGCCAGGTTTTTTTCACTCATACGATTAAATGATTCATTCCAAAACAAACCATAAATATTAGCCAAAGTCTAAGTCGCTTGGAATTTCCTTCCAAAAGAAACAGATAAGTGGAAACAGGCCAGCACTGCACCAAAATTGAGAATCTTAGCTCTAGGAACATTGTAATGACCTTGGAGGCCAGCATGAGATAGCATTATGGGAGGCCAAAAGATCATATCCATCTGAAAAAATGTCTACCCATCTCTCGACGCTATCCCTACCTAGTGTTGGCTGGTGTTCTATGCATTATTTTGAGTCAGAGCATTAAAAACATGATATTTAAATGAAGTTAAGTTTTTCCACTCTTTTCATATAATGAAGCAATAGAATAAGAGTGATTTTCAATTTATATAATGACATCTTTGCAAAATTTCCCAAGCCTTGTTCATTATTCTAAGTGTCACCATTTTATTTTTTAGTTTTTTAAGTCCATGGGAAAGACATGGCTATAGGAATCTCAAAGCATGGGGAACAACAGTTGCACAGCAGAGGGAAGCAGGACTGTGGGAAGTGAGCATTAAAGAGTTATATTGGATGGGAGCAGCAGTCACAGAACAGCCAGCAGCCTGACTGTCTGCATAGTCCCTCCAAACAAAGCCCATGGCCAGGCCTGAGAAAGACCTGGCTAGGAGGCAGAGCCTCTAGCCTAGAGGTGACACTGTGGGGCTTATTTCTTGAGTATCCTTGCTCCTCATTTGACTATAAAATACCTCTATCTCACAGTGTCCATACCTAGACACATGTTCTAAAACACAGATGTTATGCCCAGGTCACAGGTACCCCCAAAAGACCAAAGCAGAGACGGAATCCCATATGTAAAAGCAAAGAGCCTTATTAATTCAAGCTCGAGCTTTGTCTCTCTGTCTGTCTGATGCAGTGGTGAGAGCAGAGAGCCCCAAGCCCAGGTGGGGTAGGGTTTTTATCATAGCAGAGGTTGGAGTGAGGGAATTTCCAGGGTTCAAGACCCTGATTGGCTGACATTTGTCTAGAGGTATCCCGGTAAAAAGGGGAACTAGGTCTGTGCTAGGCTCAGGGACATCTGGCAATCTTATCTAATCTTAATGGTTGAAATGTTTGGGATGTCAAGTACTTTCCCCATAGATGCTGGCCCATCCCAGCGTGGATCCCTGGGTGGTGTCAGCTTATGGCTTTTCCTGGATCTGGGTGTTGCCTGCCAGTAAGCCTGTCATAGCAGCTGTGTCTGGACCCCTAAGCCTGTCATGGCAGCTATGTGGTCAAGCTGTTTTGGGCCCCCTACAACAGACTCTGGGTAATGTCTTGGTGTGACTTCAAATCTAATACATTTAACCCCCCAAAAAAAATACATATTTACTGTCTCTAAAACAATTATCGTTTAAAGCACATTTTTCATAAATATCTGTTGTTTCCATCTTGAGCTCACTGGTCAGACAATGCCATGAGGCCCCATTAGAAGTTGTTGCAAACTTGAATTTTTTTCTAGGGCTATGGCAGATCCCTCAGTGGATGAGTTAGGGAGGCAACCAAGCATTTGGTTGTTACAGATCCTAAAAGTAACTTAGGCATATCCAGTATGCCCTCATAAAAATTACATATAACTCCATCAAGTTTCTAGGTATTAAAAGAATTGTGCATTACAGATGAAGTGGGGAACAGATGTGCATGTTCGCCAGAGGTTTGATGAGCCGGGATAATGGTTCTGTACTGAAGTGCAACTAAATGTTACAGATGCTAAATTAGCCGCTTCACATACTTCCAACTTGCTATGCTGAACCAGTGGGCAAAGAGACAGAAGTATGACTATATTCTAAGGAAATTTGGTTTTTATTTCTATTATAAAGTATTGGTCTTCTCTCTTTCTGTAACTTTGTTTTGAAACAAGCAGAAGCTAACAGATGGTCACTGCCAAAAAGTAAAATTACTAAATTTTTAAACATTGTATCTATGGCATATAGAAACAAGTCCAGAGAAGATAATCCAAGCACCTATACCACGTTGTACTTTCATTTATTAGTGACTGACAGTTTATATTCAAATTCTGTTTCTCATTCTTACAAAATTCCTCAATCAACAAATTAATGAAACTATTAATTTAGAGTTTCCAGTAGAGGGAATGGAAAGTCACTTAATAAGTGATTTATCTAAACACCAGAACCAACTAACAGAGATTCACAATCTATTCGAAAGAATCTCCTTAAAATCCTTGAACCCTAGAACATACTAAATGTGTTTTTGCTTTGTGTCATCAGAATTTTTCTTGGTTCACAGAAAACTAAGTAGAACTTTAATTATTGGGCTCTTTCTAGATTATTAATTGAAATCATCAAAAAGATTTTAGATAGTCACTCTTCTAATACTCTATGGTTTGGAAGAGCTACTGAACCCTATTCATTAAAACTACAATAATTTAAATGTTACTGCAACCCCAAGGCTCTAAGTTTATCAAATCAGTTACATTGGGGTATTTAATTTTCTATGGTAATTTATTTAGCCATTAAACAATTTTACCATCCAGTAATGATATTGTAATGGTCAATAATGAGAATACTATACTTCTAATTTCATATATATTATCACAAATAATTCCCACTCTTGGTCTTTGAGACCTTATCCTTTGGGGTAAGACAGCAAAAACTCCTTTCTTGTGAAAATTCTCAATTGGTTATAGACAGGTAAAATGGAGCATTTCACACCTGCGCAAGACTAAGGACAAAGACATACGTTCTCTTGCTCTACCCCTGAGCTCCAGGACACAGGCACAGAAGCAGTCCTGCCGGTGACAGACACATCCAAACATCCTGAGGGAAAAGTGTGGAGAATCCCCGAGACAAATGCAGGGATTGGACATTCCACAGCTGGTAATAACAGGAGTCCAGCAGGAATGAGGCCCAGGTACAGAGACCCACAAGAAGTGAGTCTGAGATCCCAGCTGTGGCATTCAAACAGATTGTTCAGGGGCATGGAGTGACCAGGTTGTGACTTATGGTAATGGTGGTTCCCTCTTATGTTCAGAGACAGACCTTTCTAATGTGGGCTTTTTCTATAAATTCATTTTCAGTTTAAAGTTTAATATCTCTTGCCAACATCGAGAAACTCTAATTGGCATAGACCATACATTTTCAGTTATCTTACAAAGTATTTTCATTTTTGTTTGTTAAAATAGTATTTTGAATTTTTATTTGCTCGAGGTTCTACCTCATTAGCCTTGGTACCATGTTTGATCTTTTTTCCTATTTTGTTTTTCTTTGCTTTTTAAAAATTCATCTCTGGATTTTTCTCAAGTATTCAAATACTTTATTTTTTCTTTAAAATATTATGTTGTTTACTTATTTAGTTATTTTGCATGTAGATGGGAGTGTATTGATGTGTGTGGGAGTCACATGCCAAGCACACATATGGAGATCAAAGAGCAACTTTCATGAGTCAGTTCTCTCCTTCCAACATGTGGGTCCAAGGGATGGGACTCAGGTGATCAGGCTTGGTGTCAAGCACCTTTATCTGATGGGATAGCTTGCCGACCCCTCAAATACCTTTTCATTTTTCTTTTGTTTTTCTAAAATGTAGTCTTATTGGATATCATGTATGAGAAGTAGACATGTTGTTCATCTTATTCCTCTGTGTTAAAATTTTCATACTTTTGTAGAAAAGACTTCATGATCATTCCTCCTCTGTCCTTGTTTCTATACATTGTGTTTCACTGATAATGAGGTCACCACATCCCATAAGGACTCACTAGTTTGTCCCTTAATGCCTTTTTTTTTCTTTTCATAAAAGCAGCAGTAGGTTTTATTTCATTGATATCCATCATATGATGGGGGAATGTCTTTTTGTATGCTATGAAAATATGTTGCTCTGATTGGTTGATAAATAAAGCTGTTTGGCCAATGGTGAGGCAGAATAGGGTTAGGCAGGACAGTCTAACTAGAGAGGAGGAAAGAGAAAGGCAAAACAGAGGAGATGCTACCAAACCACCACCATGAGAAGCAAGATGTGAAGATACCGTTAAGCCACAAGCCACATGGTAAAGTATAGATTTATAGAAATGGGTTATTTAAGATGTAAGAGCTAGCTAGTGAGAAGCCTGAGCCAATGGGCCATACAGTTTGTAATTAATATAAGCCTGTGTGTGTTTATTTGGGTCTGAGCAGCTGTGGGACCATGAGGACATGGGAGCCAGGTGGGCACAGGAAAACTTTCAGTTACAATCATACATTTTAATTTTTATTTTATTATTATTTGGGGGATGGGTACAGGCCTAATGCACATGTGGAGGTCAGAGTCATCTGGAAACCTCAATTTAGAAAAATTCCTTCATCATAATGTTCTGTGAGCATATCTGTGAGGCATTTTCTTGATTAATGATTGATGTGGGCAGACACAGCCCACTGTTGGTGGTACTACTCCTGGACAGGTAGGTCCTGGGAGATGCACGTGTGCATATGTGTGCTTAGCAAGTCATGGTGAGCAAGCCAGTAAGCAGCTGTCCTTCTTGAGTTCCTCCCCTCACTGTCCATCAACACCTGAGGCATATAGGAGAGCTGCCCTTGAGGTCATAACAATGGGAGAGCTGTCCCTGCCTGCCACCAACTACAACACTGGAAAGCAGGCCTTGCACCTCTCCTGGGCAGCACAATAGAGCCAATCCTATTGGCAGAGGTATGGGTGAGCCAGCCCCTTAGCTGTGAGCTTGGAAGAGCAGTCCCCATTACTCATCTGTCACCTGGCAGAATGGACAGAGGAGAGATGTACCCCTCCTCCTCTCCCATCAATGTCTGAGGCAGGTGGGAGAGTTAGCCCTAAGATCATAAAATCGAGAAAGCTGGCCCTACAGGTCATCAGTTGCAGCACTCAGGAGAGTGTCCCCTATGTCATGCCTGGGCAACAAAGTAGAGCTGACCCTAAAGGTGTAGGTGTGGGAGATCCCACCCTGAAGACATGAAAGCAGGAGAACTGATCCCGCCCCTTGCTCATCACTGCAAGGGGTGAATGCACCAGGACAATGCTAAAGAGCTCATCCTGGTGGTGAGGACAAGGAAGACTTGACAAGCTGACCAACCCTGCAACCACCCAGGCCCAGAACCAGGGTTATGGATTGGCCCACCCCATCTGTGATCTGGAGCATGTGAAGGGACCATTCCTGCAGACCCAAAGCTGCAGGACCTCCACAACACAGGGCAACAGCAGGATAACCAAGAGGAGTTCCAGTGAGGGCCCAGCATGGATAGTGTAGCAGAAACCAGAGGCCTCGAACCAGACCAATGACTCTGCAGTGAACACTTGCAAGTAAAGATATATGGATAAAAGTGTTTCTGCATAACTTACTGTGTCACATTACAGCTTCCATGATGAGATTGATTTTTTTTCCTTCTCTTTTTTTCTTTCTTAAATTTTATTTTATTTGGGGGGGGGTGTACAAGGGCAAAGAGTGGATATAAAGGGACAGGGAAAAGAAAGGGATGGAGATGCATGGTGTGAAAGACACAAAGAATAAATTTAAAAATTAATATTAAATAAAGATTAATTTTCGTGGGCTGTTAAAAAACCTTTTAGCTTGTTTTTATATCAGCCATTACCATATTCAAGGTAATAAACATATTGTTCTTGGTCTTGAAAAAAAAATCACTGACCTATTTCCTAAATGTGTCCCTTGGCATCTTAGGCTTACTATATGGGTCTGTTCCCCTCATAACACTCCCAAAAGAGATGGTCCTGATGTCTTACTCTTTTCCCATTAAACAATACCATTCTGATTCTCTACACTTATTAACTGAACACCCTTTATGGCCTCAGACTCAGGATCTGAATTGTAGGCATTCCATCCTTGGGATCAGGTGCGTCTGGTAAATCTCTCACTTTTCTGTCCTTGATGAAATTAGGAGGGCACAATGGGATTCCTAGTTCCAAGGTGGCAGGGATTTTTTTCTTCCAAAAAATTATTTTATTTAGAGAGGCTATCATTATACTCATTTTTATCCTTTAACAAAGCCTGTGCAAAATTTCCCAAAGGGAAAGGCATTAATAGTGAGAATCATTAAAAGTGAAAGTAAAAAGTGCTGGAGAATTGTGGTCTGCAATGTCAAAATGCTGGAACTTTGTCAAGCAGCAATGGTCTCCATGTGGTCCACACCAGTTGGTGAACCAGCAATCACTTTAAATTTTTAATGCTTAAAAAACCAAAACACTGTTCTTTATGATAGGAAAATTATATAATATTCAAATTCAATGCATTAAGTTCAGTTTGACAGGAATACCATCAGACTCATTTATATCCCCCATAGTTTCTTTCATGCTGCAATGACAGCTTAGTCATTATGACAGAGACTAAACTTGCGGGTATTTATAAATCAAACATCAGTTTACTGATGAAAGTAAGTACTAAAATATGTAGTCCACAAAGGTTAAAGTATTTGCTACTGGGCTTTTTGTGGAAACATGTGTTTCTTCACCATAGAATGAAGTCTAACTCCTCTACAAGACCTGCTAAACTCTAACCTTTGTTGTCCTACCAGGATGAACCTACTTTCAGCACTGTAAAAACTACTTGAGATAACAACCTAAGGGGAGAATTGTTTATTTGGGTCATAGTTTCAGGTACCCCAGTTCATATTAGGCTGGCCCCAATGCTTTTGGGTCTATAAAAAGCAGAAACACATATAAGTGATGGTATGGTAGAGCAGAGATACTCCTACTCCTGATGCCCAAGAAGCAGAGAGTAAGACAGGAAGAGCACAGGGACAAGATATACCTTTCCAGGCATACCCTGCTTCTTCCAGCAAGTCACCCATCATTTGAGAGTGCCATTGTATTATGAGTCCAACAAGGGGTTAATCTATTGACCAGGTCACAGCTCTCAAGATCCAATCATTCTCAATGACTGGTTTCTGTGGGATAGTCTGTTGTATGTTATGAATATGTGTTGTTCTCATTGGTTTATAAATAAAGCTGTTTTGCCCAATAGCCAGGCAGAATAATGTTAGGCAGTACAATCATGCTGGAGATGAAGAAACATGGAGTCAGGGCAGATGCCAGCCAGTGACTGAGGAAGCAAAACATATAGAAAATGGGGTAACAAGCCACGAACCACATGGCAAAGCATAGATAAGAAACATGGGTTAATTTAAATGTAAGAGCTAACTAGTAATAAGCCTGAGCCATCAACCAAACATTTATAATTAATATGAGCTTCTGTGTGTTTATTTGGGACTGGGCAATTGAGACACAAAGACTTTACCTCTGGTTACAACTGGCTCCCCCAACTAGGGATTAAGACTTTGATACAGGAGCTTGTTGGAGCATACTTGATATCTGTCTTAGTTAGGGTTACTATTGCTATGATGAATCACAATAACCAAACAAAGTTAAGGAGAAAAGGGTTTATTTGGCTTACAATTCTACATCACTGTTGATCACCAAAGGAAGTCAGGACAGTAACTCAAACAGGGCAGGAACCTGGAGGCAGAAGTTGATGCAGAGGCCATTGAGTGGGTCACTTACTGGCTTTCTCCACATGGCTTGTTCACCATGCTTTTTCAAAGAACCTAAGACCATGAGCCTAGGGATGGCACCTCTCATAATGGGTTGAGTCCTCCCATATTAATCATTAATTAAGAAAATGAGGTGGTGGCTCAGTGGCTTTAATCTCAGCACTCAGGAGGCAGAGGCAGGCAGATCTCTATGAGTTTGAGGCCAGCCTGGTCTACAAAGTGAGTTCCAGAACAGCCAAGACTACACAAAGAAACTCTGTCTCAACACCCCCCCAAAAAAATAAGGAAAAGAAAGAAATAAAAAAAGAAAAGAAAGAGAGAAAGAAAGAAAAGGAAAGAAAGAAAATGCCCTATGCCTACCTATAGCCCAATCTTATTGAGTCATTTTCTCAATTGAGGCTCCCTCTCCAGTGACTCTAGCTTGTGTAAAGTTGACATAAAACTAGCCAGTACAATATTTAACTGATAATATCATCTGCACACTATGACCCATGTTTGAAACTCTAAAGAACTGCTTTTAGTTGTATAGTCCCGTAAGCAAAGTGTATTAACTAGATTTTAACAAACTAATGGTTAGTTTGAAGCATATTGGGGAGTCAAAGAACAGAATTCGAAGGTCATCTTTTGTAATAACACCAAAAAAATTTAATTGCATTTCAAAAAAAGATATTTTTTCATGGTTTACCAATCTCAAAAACTTTGTTTTGGCTTTTCTCAAAGAAACTAATTCACCAGATGTTTAGGGGTTCTTGTATATACATTTGTGTCTTTAGAGATAAATTTACTAACTGTGTTTCCTGGAAAACATCCCTTTCACAGAGGGAATATAAAATTTTATGCTGAAAATTAAATAATACTTTTTTCCTCTGTAGAACTTTAGTGCTAAATTAATTAATTAAATTATTGATTTAATGGTTACACTTTCTAATAAATATCACCAAATATTCCTTTCATGTAAGGTCATTTTGATACAGCAAAGATGTAAACTTTAGGCAAGAAACAGTAATGCCCAAACTGTAGATAACTGGAAGAAAATTACCAAGCATTTCCACATGACTGCATGGCTTGCCTTCTTGTTAGACACTATTCCACAGTTGAATCTTAAGACTCAAGAGTGCTCAGCCGTGTGGTAATATCTTTGTGGTATATATTTTAGACCTGGAAAATGAGCAGAAATGCTTACATGAAGGTCAGAGCAAAACATGTTAATAACAAAACATTCACAATATAGAAATATCAGATATTTATGTATTAGGCACTTTTATCAACATGTTTTCCTGACAGCTCAAATTTAGTATTTTACAGCTAAAAATCAGATACATAGAAACCCCAAGTTTATTTATAAGCCAAAATGTCAGCTTACTAATAAGAGAAGATATTAAAATGTCAAAATAATTCTTCTAACATCTGAATTCTGCCTTCCCCAAGGTTGGAAGTAACACTTCTAGATGACTGTGTGAGAAGCCCAGGCAAACACAAAATCCAACACTTCTGAGAATTAGGTATACGAAAAGACATTGCAAACTGTCTTACTCTGACCTCGTGACAAGTAAAATCATGAGCCTTCCTCAAAGTCTCAAGGCTTTTATTTTGCATGGTCATGGAGAAGGAATTCTAAGCCAGATGTATGGCTCACTATTATAATCTCGGCACAGCACTTGAGAGACTGAGACAGGAGGATTGTTGAAAATTCAAAGCCAGGCTGGGTTGCAGTAAGACCTTGTCTCAAAAAACAGAAGGAAATGGTATAAGAATTCCAAGGAGTGCTCATTTCAGCAGCACATATACTAAAGCTGGACCAATACAGAGGAAACAAGAATAGCCTCTTTACACAGTAGGCTTATAGGAAATTCTCAAAATATGTGCATGCATGTGTCTGTGTGTCCGTGTGTGTGTGTGTGTGTGTGTGTGTGTGTGTGAGAGAGAGAGAGAGAGAGAGAGAGAGAGAGAGAGAGAGAGAGAGAGAGAAAGAGAGAGAGAGAAATGCCTGTCAAGATGGTACAATAATATAACTCCAGACCTTCAGAGTTGCAGGCAAGTGGATCAAGAGTTCAAAGTCATTCTTGGATACATACTGAGTTGGAAGAAAGCCTGGGCTACATGTGATCCTGCTTTAAAAACAAAAACAATAAAGCAAGATATGAAAGTAGAAGAGCAACTATTTGAGAAGGAAAATAGGTGAGGATGAGGAGACGAGAGGAAAATGAGGGGCAAATAAGGTGAACATGCATGAAATACTTATGAAAGCGTCATAATGAAACGCAACATTTTGTACACTATATGATCATTAAAATGTTTTTAAAAAAGAGTAAAAGGTCTTACATGTTGAAGAAGACAGGGAGGAGGAGAAGGAGGAGAGGAAGAGGGAGAAGAAGAAGAGGAAGAAGAATAATCATTGTTTCCAAAAGCAGGGTGGCACAGGCCATGTCCCAGAGACTGCCTAACAAGATGGAGCAATCGCATCACACATGGTGGGACCTCTCTACTTTGCTACTATCTTTGCTTGCCTTGCCCATCTATTGTACTCCTGCCCTGCCTTGGAGCCCCACAGCTCTTAGGAACAGTGAGCCAGGTTTCGATGGGTCTATAACCAACATTACGGTTGCTGTTTGATTCACTTGTTCAATAAATATAACATATCCTTCCGATAAATACTATAGAGTGATTTCTAAGATACAGTGATTGTGTTCCTTATAGAATACACTTACCCTCAACCTTAGGAAGACTGTGATAAGTACATCCACTAATATATCCAGGTAAGCAAATGTAAAATAGTAACAACAATGCCAGCAAGCATTCAGAAAAAGCTGGCGTTTATGTTTCAGTTAAGTAGCCTAGACAGAGCACAGACAGGTTCCCCCACACTGTGTGAGAGGAGATCATTAGCATCTGGGCACTGGACCATGCTCACTTAAGAGACCAGTACAAGCATGAAAAACAGTGATCCAGCACTGGGACTCCATGAAGAACCACAATTTACAATGAAATCTAATCTGTTGAGGAACGAACTTCAGGATGAAGTTGATCTGCTTTAGAGCATATGAAAAATAATATTTTGTACTAAAATAAAAAATAATGCACTATAAAGCTCTCCACATAACATAATTACTGTGTACTCACATATTAATAGCCTGTTTAGTTAATAAATACCTGTTGGAACGATCCATGCAGACAGGCATTACTTACAAGACACACAATTTCATGCCATTCTTCCTTTCAAAAGTCACGGTGTAGAAAAATGTAATGAAATACAGAGAGCTATGGATTAAAGTCACTAATAGTACAGATAAAAGGAAATGAAAGTATCAAAGAAAAGGAGCAAAAGCAAAATGGAATGAAGAACATAAATAATATGTGTAACTGAAAACTTCAGAGGTCTTAAGGCATAGAACAGAATTCCTAGGGCTCTGAAATGACAAGCCGAGATACTGTTCACCTCCTACTCTCACATTTGTTCATTCTCTACAGAGAGCCTGTAGATATAATCCACATTTCCTTTAGATGGCCAATACAGTTTCTATCAGTGTAGTCAAACACAATAATAAATACATCTAGGAGGAAAGTCACCAGTTTGTCATAAAGAAATTTTACTTTTTCCTATAAAGCATCAGAGCAAAATGAATTCAGGAAGATCTCTTGGCCACCAAGAGAATATAATTCACTTGAGCTTAAATGTACAAGTTGTAAACTTTTATTCTAATTTCTTAAATGTCTTTTCTGTTTCTTTATATCAGTAAAGTGCATTTTATAAATTTCACAATATATATATAGCCAGCAAACAGATTCATTAAAGTCTAACAAAGCACAAGGAAACTGTACACCCACTACTACGGATAGCCTCGTAAAGGACTTAACTCCAAGTGGCCATGTACAGCATCTTTTATTTATGAGTGTATTTGCTTATTTGTTTTTTTATTCTGGAATGTGTGAGCGTGTGTGTGTGAGTGTCGCATGTACACAAATGTGTAGATATGTGAGTGGAGGCTAGAGAAGCACACCAAGTATAAAATATACTTCTCTATCACTTTCTACTTCATTCCCTTGAAACAAGAGTCTCCCACTCAACCTGAAGCTCCCCATTTGAGCAAGGGTGGCTGACCAGTGAATTCCAAGAATCCCACACACACCCTAATGCTGGGTGTAAAGGCACATGCAGTCATGAATGTCCAATGTTCTACAGGGATGCTGGAGATTCAACTCAGGTCTTCCTAGTTACCGCTAAACATCTTACCGACTAAGCCATCTCCAAAACCCCTCAGCATTACTCTAACTAGAACTCATTCTATCTTACAAGGAATCTTGAAGAGTCTTGTTGGTGGCTATAGTTGGTTTTCTTACTCTTTGAGGGCCTGCCACTGAGCTCCCAAATAAATACACAGAGATTTATTCTTACTTATGAATGCCCAGCCTTAGCTTGGCTTGTTTCTGGTCAGCTTTTCTAATTTAACTTTAATTACCCTATTTCTCTTTAGCTACATTTGCCTCTGGCCTTTTACCTTTTTTATGTTTATATCTTTCTTTCCTTCTTACTCCATGGCTGGCTGCGTGGCTGGGTTGCTGGTTGACTAGCCCCTTGTGTCCTCCTCTCCTTCTCTTTTTCTCACTACTCCCTCCTCTTTCCTAGATTTCTCCTCCTATTTATTCTGCCTGGCATCCCTGTCTATCCCACTCTTCTTCCTAGCAATTGGCCGTTCAGCTCTTTATTAGACCAATCAGATGTTTTAGACAGGCACAGTAACACAGCTTTACAGAGTTAAACAAATGCAACATAAAAGAATGCAACACACTTTTGCATCATTAAATAAATATTCCACAGCACAAACAAATGTAACTCATCTTAAACTAATATTCCACAACAGATGGCACTGTTTAGGATGTTTATCAGGTGTGGAGGAAGTAGGTCACTGGGGGCAAGCTTTGAGGTTTCAAAAACCTCTAGCCATTCCCAGTGCTCTGTCTGCTTCCTGCTTGCAGCTTTAAGGTGTGAGCCCTCAGCTTGCTGCTCCAGTCACCATGCCTGCCTGCTGCCATGCTCCCCTGCTGGGATACTGATAGACTCTTATACTTCTGTAACTATAAGGCCAAACCCCTCCTTCTATAAATTGCCTTGGTCATGGTGTTTTACCACAACAATAGAAAAGTAACTAATAAATGGAGTTAAACTAAGCATCTAGTATCAAAGGAAGATCTATCAGTTTGTTTACAGAGTCTGAAATGAACTTCAGTCTAGTGGGCATTTCCTTAAAATTCACCAAATCCAAGTGCTATTTGGAATTGTAGGTGTGTCTCTTTCCAACAGAGTGTATCAGCCAATGAATGGAAAGCACACTGTGAAGAAGAGCAACACTACATATAATGCTTAAATCCACCAACCAGTCCATGTTAGAGATGTTCCCAGCTGAGAGGGTCCAGTCAGTACCATCCCTTTCCTGAACCCATTTAAAAATAAGACGACTTGTGTGACACACATAGGATACCAATATATTGTCCTTGTCATACACAAAGGCTGAGGTGAAAGATAGGCTTGGAAACTCCAGGTCCTCCATTCAGACTCCCAAAGAGGCAACCCACAGAAAGTTTGAATCCACAGAGAAAATTATTTATCCTTTTCAGTCTCCTCAGGTCCAGAGTAAAAAATAAGGAAAAAACATCTTCCTAAACATCTTTCATTTAGGACTACCAAGAGGCTAGTTAGCTTTTAAGATCTGATAAAAACACGTGAGTGCTGTTATCTGCTAGATACCTAGTTCAATCAACTTTGAAGAGTGGAGCAGAAGAACAGGCATGTTGGGGGCAGGGAATTTTCCCTCAAAGAAACCAGAAGAGTGAAGAAGAACCTCACATCACAGTTCACAAGGACGCACAGTGCAGTCATCCTTCAAAGGTGGATCCCAGATTCACTAACACCATGTTGCATAAGTGGGCACAAGTACAAGATAAGGATTAGAAGAGAGGTCTTGCCCTTCTGCTAGCCCCCAAGCAAGCAAAGAACAACTCTACTCCACTATGCTCTCCCTTCTTATTAGACAAAAAAGAACAACTTGGGGAGACGCTGGTTATTCAGAGGAATGACTGGGGAAAGTGAGCAATCCATGGCAGGTATAGTTCCTGTCTATAAAAGAAAGGAAATAGGAAATCATCCCTTTTACAAGACACTAAGTCTTGGTGTATACCTCCCCCATTAGATGATCGCTCATTGTTCAGTCTACCCTAAGTGAGCTCACAGGTTCATGGTTTCAGAAGTCCACCCGCCATATCACAAATCCTTCATGAGGAGTATGTAAGGGAGAGAGAGCTGTCAAGTCTTCCTATGACAATTTCTAGATATCCAGAAATAGCAGTGAGCTTATTTGAGCATTTCAAACACCCTTCATGGAATAGCAGTTAATAAGCAAAAAGGAAAGAAAGAACATGATGCCCTCTTAACAATAGAAACTGATTTGATGTTTTTATGATGAATTATTCTACATGTATGAAGAAGCTTAACAGCCAGAAATGAGTAGATTCAACTTGGCTGTAACTGAATCAGCTTAAAATTTACTGGGAGGAAATGAGATGATACGAGAGGAAAGGAAAGCAGACTCAAATTAGAAGAACCTTGACCCTTTTGGTAAGGAGTGGCCGTTCAATAATAGGTGAAATCGGTATCTATTCACTTAAATACATTTCTACATGTGGTCTAATAAAGACATCTTCCAAAAACAACATGTATAATACTAGAAGAGAAATCCCCATTGATGAATGTTAAAAGCTCATTGAGTAACAATGAGTTCTCATTATTGCTTCCTGGTAGAAATATGTCCTAATAGTATAATATCGCCTTCAGTTAATTAATTCTCCAATCATTTATCACAGTGTAGCAGCTTGCAAAGAAGGCTCACAGTTTACTAAAGTGAAGGGCCCTCATCCACTTTCACAAGCAGTGAGCTGCTTTGACTCTGCTACACAATCACAAGTGATGCTACTCATATACCTATTTAATTGCAGCTATTCAGTCATGAAACCACAAAACTACAGAGCAAGGTGGCCCACAAGTTCCATTTCTTCAGAAGAAACCAAATGCAACTTCTGTTATCTCTCTGCATCTTTACCAGGTCTATGAATTGTCTATTATTTTCACTCTCTTGTTCACCATACTCCCATTGCCACCTCCCACCCTAGTTTGTTTTCTTTTTTTTTTAATTTTATATAAGAGATTTTCTAGTCATTTTACATATCAACCACAGATTCCCCTGTCCTCCCTCCTCCCACCCCCAAGCCTTCCCCTGCAGTCTATCCCCCATTCCCACCTCTTCCAAAGCAAGGTCTCCCCTGGGGAGTCAGCCCAGCCTGGTATATTCAGTTGAGGCAGGTCCAATCCCCTCCTCCCTGTACCAAGGCTGAGCAAAGTGTCTCAGCATGAAGACTCCACCAGAATAGGAAGAAGCAGAGTGCTAGAGAAGTCCCCAGAAATCCACAAAGATGACTCCACTAGAGACTACTGGCAATAGTCGAGAGAGTGCCTGAGTTGACCTACTCTCGTGATCGGATGGTCGAACACCCTAACTAGTTTGTTTTCTTCTCACTCTTATCTGTTTTTATATCAGGCATGGATTCCAGAAGGCACCCACCGCTTACATGACAGCGTGACTTAATAAACACTCCTCCTTGCGCCTTTGTGGGGCACTGCTCTGGGGAAGTGCTTCAGAAACAGGCAACAAATATGCTGTGTGACTGATGTCAATGTCAGTTTACCAATTAAAACATTCACAGTGTATTTAAACTTTAGTAAAGTGTTCAGAATTACCGTTTCTATATAATGCTATAGACATGTTTAGACTTGTAATAAAAACTTGAAATGGTATATCTTTTTTTTGTTTGTTTTTAGGCTAACCACTGATTTGTGATCTATGTCAACCTTTCAAAAGCTCTTGAAACAACTGAAAGGCAAAATGTGTCTAATAATGACATAAAGAGTAAAACATCAAACTTATTTGCACTTTACTTGGTGCAGGGAGGAGGGGCTTGGACCTGCCTCAACTGAATGTGCCAGGCTCTGCTGACTCCCCATGAGAGAGACCTTGCCTTGGAGGAGGTGGAAATGGTGGATGGGTTGTGGGGAAAGGCTGGGGGCGGGGCGGGAGGAGGGAGGACAGGGTAATCTGTGGTTGGTATGTATAATGAATAGAAAATCTCTTAATAAAAAAAAGAAAACAAAAAAAAATCCAATGCATACATGTAAAAAAAAAAGGAATCCTTTTTGTCAAGGATTCTTTTGTCAAACCTTTCTGTCAAGAGCTACTTAGACACAGGATAAAGCATTTAAGAAATCACAGTAAGTTTTGCAGCCTAGATCATAGTAAGTTTATAGTATCTCATGCCTATAACCCCAGAACTCAAAAGGCTGAGGCAGAAGAATTTCTGTGAATTTGAGGCCAGCCTGAGATACATAATGAGTTAGAAGGCAACCAAGGCTATACAGTAAGACCCCCATATTCAGGGCAGGGGGTGCTTCCTTGTAGTTTCAAAATCTTCATTTTCTATGAAACCCTTTGAAAGGTTGCTTGATTAATTCACATTTCAGACTACCGTGTGTCTCTGAGCTTCTGCTTGCCACTTGCATCAGAATTTTACATCATTAGGGCATTCCAAGACTTTGCAGGCCGCTGCTGATTCAGAAGCATAAAAATCATCCTTATTCAATAGACAGTAAAACCCGTACCAATGGACAGTAAATACACTCTTTGTTCCTAAATCCATGACCAGCATGCACCAAAGCTTCCAGCATCCTCTCAAATGTTCTGTACCAAAGGAGATTTCTAGAAAGTCTGCAGATGTGACTGAAGTCTCAAATCATGACTGACGATTACCTCCTTTCATTCTTGATATCTGCATTCATTTGGTTTAGAAACAGTGAGTGGGGTGCGAAGTCTAAAGCCTTATGTGTAAAATTTATATCCCTCATTTCAAGACTGGCCAGAAATTGCTCAAAGCTTCCTTTTATAATAAGCACTATATAGTCAATCATCTTTTTCCTGAGACTTAACTCAATTAAAAAATTCCATATGGCTTCTAACCTTATATGTGTCGATCATAGCCAAGGATAGCTAAAGTTAGATGCCTATAGTTGCATGGGGTGAGGGTGAGGGCTCCAACTTTGATAAACTAATTAAACAGTCTGAATTCGGTTGGTTCCAAATATGAACTGCTTTATTTTCTTCAGTGGACATCATTTTAAATCCATACCCATCCCCCATTCCACCAACCTCTATACACATTCTAAAAAACAAAAACAAAGCCGGGCGGTGGTGGCGCACGCCTTTAATCCCAGCACTCGGGAGGCAGAGCCAGGCGGATCTCTGTGAGTTCGAGGCCAGCCTGGGCTACCAAGTGAGTCCCAGGAAAGGCGCAAAGCTACACAGAGAAACCCTGTCTCGGAAAAAAAAAAAAAAAAAAAAATCTGAGCCATAGTCTATAACTGATTGGCAGAATTTTGATCTATGAAATTTTCTAATCCTACTTAAACTGAAAACTTCAAATTAACATTCAATGAACCCTCTTAACTCAGGCAAACCTTACGTTTCTCCTTCCTGACTCTATTTTTCATTCTGTCATTTCCTTTGGTGGAACCAGAAGTAGGAGTTAGAGAAGAGAAATGTACATAAAACATTGTTATGTATCTGCACAGTTCATCTTTCCTCCGCCAAAGGCAGTCTGCACCAAGGCATCAAAGGCTTCTTTCAAACACAGGGAACTTCTACTGACAGAGACTGCCTCTCCAGGGCACAGCCTTCTCAGACCGAACACTCAGGTCAGAGCTGGTCACAAATGCCAATGTTATGGGGCTAAACAACAAGATCACCAGACTCCTTCACACTGATCGCCCAACGTAAAATCCTGCCTCTTGGTTTCTTAAACACCAGGGTTATCTAAAGGAACAGAACTGATTGATTCTGTGTGTGTGTGTGTGTGTGTGTGTGTGTGTGTGTGTGTGTGTGTGTGGTTTCTCATATACATGTTAGGGTTTATTGTGATATATATTATATATATACATATACATATATTCATAATATTATGTTAGGATTTATTAGACTGGCTTGCACAATATGGTCCTGATAGTCCAACAACAAGTGTTTTCCTTCTGACTATGCTGGGTATGAGAAGTCCCTGGACTCTTCTCTCCTTGGCTCATGTGCAGACTTCTGGATGGTTGGTTGGGGTTCTGTATCGGTCTCTCTAGGTTGCATTCTTTCATTTTTGTTTTGTTATGGTTGTGTTAATGCGGAAGATCTCTCCCAACCATGTGCCTTTTCTGACATTTAAATGCAGGAATTTTTCTGATTTCCATTTTACTCAATCTGAGGCAGTGGCTTTCAGAATCTTTTTCCACTTTCATGCTGCCTGAGCTATTGGGACTGGAAGGTGAGGTGTCTTGACCAAGACAGAATACAGTGCTTGTTGGAGAACTATGAGCAGTGGTCCCTCGGATTTCCAGAGTCACCAGTTTCAATTTCCAGATTTGGACTTCCACTTAGCTGAGCCCATCTGTGGAAAACAGAAGATAGGAAGCAATTCCTGCCTCTTCACTGATTACATGATTCTGTGTAGGAGCTTTTACTCTGCATTTTTTTTCCTAACTTACCACAGTAAGATACTTGGGTTTAACTATTTTGGATGGGCCTTTGCTGAAATAAAACTTCCTTCTTGAAGTCCTGATTCTGAGCTATTTTCTCTTCTCATAATCACAGCGTTTTGACATCCACTAGAACTCGTCCTCAGCTTAGATCCTTGGGCCAACTCCACAGAGAAAGGAAGTTAGAAATCTTAAAATCCATAAAAGAGTCAAAAACACCTTAAAGAACCATAATGTGATTGGATGTTTTTTGGGTTAGCTAATTCAATTAAGAAAATAGGAGTTTAAGAGAATTTATAACTTGTCACAGCTAGGAAGTAAGAAGCAGTATTTTACTCAGGCATTCAACCTCAAAGCCCTAATCACTCTATTGCACCCCACGGTCTGCTGGCAAATATTTAACAATGGGATTGGGTGCCATCTGTGACATCTGTGGTTCTGTAATATGATCACCTACTATGATCAATTATAATCGCTAATGCATCAATCAGCTCAGAAGCTCTTCCCAGGCAATGCCAGCCTGTTCCCACATGCTAATAGTATTCTGTACTGATACCCAAAAGCTGGTTTCCTACTATGTAACAATCAAACTTCTTTCCCTAACTATGCCAAATTTCTAAACACTCTGTGCTTTCCTTGAACCCTGGGTCCATATCTAGATCCTCTTACTAATCTTTGTGAAGTATTCTTTAATTGGTTCTCTTGCATCCTAAGAGCCTAGATCCTTGCTGTGCTTTTGTAGATTCTTAGCCAATGCCTGTGCACCAATACCACAGCCCTGATAACCAAACACAAATACAACCAATAACATTAGTCAGATGACCACTTTGGCTCTTGAGACTAAGCTACTTAAGATTCCCCTTCCTCTACTGTCCATCATCTTCCTCTTGACTATCACCATAGGGTGTACCTATGTCCTCCCTTCAAGCTGCACAGATCAGTTTCCCAGGAATCTTCCCAAACATTGTAGAAAGGTCAGTTTCCAGGGTCCTCCTGATCTTCAGTACTTGTTATCTGCATCAGTGAACTTTCCCTTAGTGAATGCATTCCAGAACATGACACAAAACCAAAAGTATATCCAAAAAGATGAAAACAAGTGTGCACTTCTATATGCCTGTGATAAATAGCCATGTTCCCTCTCACTAGGGTTGGAACAGTCACAGCCACTGCTGCCACTAACATCATACATAGGACGTCAGTGTAACTGGACTGATACTGCCTGCTGTAACCATAAATATCCCCATTTGCCACTATTTTGTAGTTTTCTGAATATAAAACTGAGCATTGTGCCCTCCTATATGAAACTGTAGCATACACACTGTCTGCTATAGATAGCACAGACATGCAATTTCTACAAGCTATTTAAAAGCCGGAGGAGCGGTTTCCCTAATTTCAGCATCCTATAAAAAAATCAGTTAATGAATAATGAATCCAGTCATTATTGTTGCATAAATCAGAGGCAAAATCATGCATCGGAGTAAAAGTGAGAAAGGGGGAACTTGGATTCCAAGCTAAATATAAGACTACAAATTAAAATGATACCTCAAAACGCTAAATGAAAATACTAGCATACTCAAATTTCATGACTTAGAAATTAACTTGATTCAAACTCCTGGGATTTAAAAAGCACTAAAAAGGGATTAAGTCTTGATAATTTACAGCTTTTATGAAAGGACTGACTAACACTTGATAAGATGTTAACTGAATTCAATGACATTTCTTAGGAGTCAAAAGTAACTTGTCTTATCTACTCATAGCTCAACAACGTCTAGGTTTCATCTTATTACCCAAAAAGTAAGGTTCTCACTGGAATCAGCTGCAAACCACATATTCCAATTGACTTAAAATAATTTAAAACAATTAAACAGTTATGGCTTTGGGGCCTTTAAACATTCTCTGTAGTTCTCCCAACTGTTCACTATGTGAACAGTTTAATGAGTAGCTCAACAATTTTTTTTAGATATTTCAATGGTTGCTTGCAATACACTTTGAAAGTCAAATTCAAATACAGACATTACCAACTGTAATGTTGCATTGACATCTACCAATGAAGCAACATTTAGAATAAGGCAGGTAATATACATCAGCCTGATAGATAACCAAATGTATTATAAACCAAATTACTAAGAAAATCCAGTTTGAAATGTAAAAACTCACAAGATAGCCTTAAAAACTAATAAATCACAATGAACTTATGCAAAAGTTTGTTCTCTCTGAATTCAACTCTTAAGCTGTGTGAGGGTCTTTGTGCTGTTCAAGTAGAGTGCAGTGATGTGACAAGCACTCAGACAGAGTGAGGAAAATCCCCCATGAAAGGCACTTTAAAGGGGAAGTTCCTTAAATGCTGCTCCTGATTCGTATGACAGAATTTTGATTGCAGTATTCCCGCAGGGCCTCTTCAAGTGTATTCACACTAATAGCAATGCTTATATGGTTCCTGTGGTTGATGCAAGAAACACGACTCTCACTTCAAAGGGGATGAAGCAGAGTTTGTTCTGGGGTTCAGATATGAGTGATCATACCCTGGGAACACAGATTCGGGTTGTCCCAAATTCCATGTTTCTACAAAATAAGAAATCCATGAGTTTTATACGAACAAGAGAGAGTAATACAACAATTCACTTTTTAAACACATTAGTGGAAACACTGGGTTGGTGGGTTATAGCTAAATAAGAAGACCTCTGCTATAGGCCTTGGATGCTACCCTTTAGTTTTTTGGTTGGTAGAAGTTGGAGATCTTGTCATAGATTTCCGATTTACCTATTAGTCACAAGGATGTTAGGTCACATACAGAGACAAGCTTAATAAATAGCTATTAAGAACATTAAAATGGCCCCAGACAATTTGACTCTGGACCTACATCATCTCAGCCTCTGCACATCATTGATGTTCTAATCCGTTATAGCCTTGGAGAAGGCTCACTGAAAGGCATCGCTTCTTTGCAGGAACTTACACTTAAACTGAATTCAGGGACATCATGAAAATTATACATATCACTGCTTGCAAACAATTGAACATAGTCTCTAAAGTGATGTGTATTCACATAACAATGTTGCTAACCACATTACAAATACAAACACAAGCAAAACTGACTGAGTTCTGATATCAGGTTCAAAGTCCACTAAGGAACTGATAAACCTTTTTGCCAGTGAGGCCCAAATGGTATCAGTCACAGAAACCCTAGACACCTCCCTCCTTTGCACCTTATTGTGATGCCCCATTAACAGAAGTGTCATTAAGCACACCTTGATAACATTAGCTCATGAGCATTTCCTGTTACTATTCAACCATTTCCCACAGGTTCTATGAAATAGTCAACATGCAGGTTCTGAATCCATCAATCAGCAACTTGGTGAGTCAGCAACAAGAAATGGACATCTCGCCTCTTTAATAATATTTATTAGCATAAAATTTCAATACAGCATCAAAAATGTTCTCATAGAGGAGCCTATGTACATTTGACCTTGGATATGATTATTTATAAGGAAATGTTAAGTTTCTCAACGGGGCTTAATCGCCCCCTGCTGCTGCAGCTCAAGTCCAACTTTCTTCTCTTCTCCTTGGTTTTTTTATTATCTTCATTAGCATTTTCACCAACAGGTAAAGAAAAAAAACACACCATGATACCTAAATAAATGCGTTCTCCAAAATATAAAGCAGCGCTGAGTAGATGACTCTGTAAATGAAGTTTCTGCTTCATTCTGCTTCAAACAAGCACGAGGAACTGAATTCAGAACCCCAGGACCCACATAAAAAGCCAAGTTTGGCAGCTCGTGTCTATAATCCTACGGTTAGTTCGTAAAGTGCTTCTTATGCAAGCATAAGGAACAGAGTTCAAATCCCCAGCCCTGATGTAAAAGAAGCCTAGCATGATGGCACATGGCTATCATTGGGAAGTAGACAAGAATATCTCAGGGGCTCACCAGTCAGAGAACATGGCCAAATCACTGAGTTCCAGGTTTACTGAGAGACCAGGTCTCAAAAAATAAGGTGGAAAGCAATAGAGAAAAACACTTGACATTGACCCCTGACCTCACACATACAGGCATGTGCACCTGTAAGCACATATCCACATACATGTATACATCATTATATATATACATAAATATATATCAAACATTTCCACAGAAGAAAAATTAAAATCACTAGTTAACACAAGAGTTGTGATTGAGTTAATAATTTGAATATTCTAAGCAATCTTTCCTTTAGAAACCTGATTAAGTAGAATTAAATATAAATATTACATTATGAGAAGGGAATTTTCAAAGTATAAGCTTGCTACATAAAAAGCAGTTTGAGCAGAGAGATTGTAGTGTTTCTGTCACCACGAAAGAGTTGAGTATCACACTGGAACATCCTGATTCCTTTAGAAATGCACAACATGATAGCATAAATGTCCCACTTAACTAAATTATAAACATAATTATAATTTTTTAAAAATCATGGTCCTATTGCTGGAATTTTCCACAAGAACTGCTACAAAAGACAAAAAGTCAGTGTGCTGGGGAAATGGTGTATTACGAAGAGGTGCATGCTGCCAAGCCTGACGACTGAGTTTGTCCCCAGGGGACTCATACATGGAATGAGAACACTGACTCCCACAGTTATCCTCTCATTGCCATGGTATTACATGGAGTATACATGTGTGTGCACAAACACACAAGCACAAATAAATAATAAATATATATGTAATTAATTTTTTCAGGGAAGTGAAGTTGGGGTAAAAACCATTAGTTTAGTTTTCGTCTTCACTTGAAAAAAACCAAACAACTTAATGTTAACATAGACAATAACTAAGAAAAATTATTATTCAACACAAATCTTTCCTATTTTTTTTAGACTCTCCCCTACTTAGAATGCAAACCAGATCACCATGCCCTGACCTATTCTTTCCAATTTCTGAATGTCAAACACTTAGAGAATTGTTGGCTGTCAAGAGTTCAGAGTCTGTGGAAACAGAGAAACCGGACATTTGGCATTTCAAGACTCCGAAACAAGTGATTTAGTTATTTAATTAGTGTAAGGAAAAAAAGTGCCTATGTGGTGATCTAAGCACACACACACGCTGTCCTCAGAAATGGCCCTCAAATTGTAAAATGAGAACTGGGAAAGAGAACAAAATGTCACTAGCTTGTATAAGCACAAATTAACTTAGATTTCAATGATAATAAAACCTACTTTATCAAAAACATGATTTAATTACCATGATTAAATAGAATTGCGGTTAGCTAAAGAATGCTTTTTGTAAATTTCTGATGAAGTTATGGAGAGTTTTGTTCCTCCATAATTTACTTAATGATAAAATTGGAACATTATTTGAAAAAACATGTTAATGTTTCCCTTCAATATCGTTTTATTTGATCATTTTTTTAGCCTAAAAATAACTTAAACTGGGTTTGGAGAGATGGCTCAGTAGTTAAGAGTACTTACTGATCTTGCAGAGGGCCCTTGTTCAGTTCTGAGCACTGACATCAGACAGCTCACAAGTGCCTGTAATTCCAGTTTTAGGGGATCCAGTGCCCTCTTCTGGCTTATGTGGGCACTTGCGTGCACGTGGTGCACATATATTCACAGAGGCCATTCTGTTTTGCCTTCTGTTGCTGAGGTAAAACACTGACCAGGGTTTATTTGTCTGACAGGTTACAGTTCATCATCAAGGAAACTGAGGCAGGAAATGAAGACAGGGAAGGGGAAGTGAAACAGGGACCATATCGGAATGCTATTTACTGGTTGAAACAGGGACCATAATGGAATACTATTTACTGGTTGAATTCCATGCTCACAGCAACCTTTCTTATACAACCCAAGACCATCTGCCCAGGGGTGGCAAGGCCCACAAGTCATCTATACTCAATTCCCAAATGCTGCCATTACAAGCAGGTACCAAGATATCCATCAGGTATCCAACCCATGGCTTCAAGAATGCTAGGCAAGCATTCTACTACCTAAGCTATATTCCAAACTCAGCTTTAGAATTCATGTAAAAAGTAAGGAAAATAAATGCACACATATACACACAACCACCACCACCACCACCAAAGGTTGTGAATAAGTCCACATTTCCCAGTGTGTCCTTGGAAACCTAGGTCTAAGTATTTTCCTTGAGTAGATTTTTGTTTTGATACATCCTCCTTTTACCAGGCTTTATATTTTTACACATCAAATATACGAGAAAATGCATAATTTCTCTTCAAAAGGGAAACAAATGCCCAGATTTTAAAAAATGACTGGAGAGATTGTTTAGTGGTTGCTACTCTTGCAGAGGACCCAAGCACAGTTCCCAGCACCCACACGGCGCCTCACAACCATATGTAACTTTAGTACCAGGGAATCGAATCTGATGCCCTCCTCTGACCTCTGAGGGCACCAGGTACATAAACAGCACATTTACATACATGCAAGCAAAAAAATAAATAATAATTAAATAATAGAAACAATGATCACCAGCACTCCCAAAGTCTCTTTGAGTCCTCTATGAGTAACCACTGTCCTGTTATCTAACACTATATTTCCTGTTAATAAACGTTTTAGCATCATCCAATATTACTGTCTTTGTGTGTGAATGCAATTGATAAAAATTACATTTGAGAAATTTATTTATTTATTTATTTGGGTTTTTCAAGACAGGGTTTCTCTGTGTAGCTTTGGGGCCTGTCCTGGATCTTACTCTGTAGACCAGGCTGGCCTCAAACTCACAGAGATCCATCTGGCTCTGCCTCCCAAGTGCTGGATGTTGCCTTGTATAGTCATTTGTTCATTCTCACTACTGTGCTATTTCATTATTGAATTCATCACACTCTGTTCAACCATTCTACTGTTGAGAAACATTTGAGCTGTTCCCATGAACATTCTAGCACATCCTTTACTAAATATATATGTACTTTTTTGATGGACATATACTCTATGAGTTCCTTGAATTATGTTGGCCTGTAAAACAAGCCATATGTTCGTGGTGAGTCATTCCTGCCAGCCAGTCTTCCCAAGTGGTATACTAATCAGTGCTCCCACCACTGTGGATGAGGGGGCCATCACCCCACTTCCTTCCCAGCACTTGAAGTTTTCTTTGTGATGTAGTGCCACTGTGCTGCCCAAGATAAATTCTAACTACTGAACTCACATAAGTCTCCTGCCTCAGGCCCTGAAGCTGGGCTGTGTACCATCATACCCTGCTGCACTGGAAATTTCTACTTTAACAGTTCCTTTATGATTACGTGGCAGCTTCATTTGCGTTTCCCCAATGCCTGGCAATTTGCATAGTTTCATCTGTCTCTGTTGGCTATTTAAATATCCTCATATGTGACTGACTGAATCCATTTCTTTAGGTTATCTCCACTTTTAAATGATTTATAGACACTTTGGTCTTTATGTATAGTTTTTATTGAAGAATGTGTGTGTGTGTGTGTGTGTGTGTGTGTGTGTGTGTGTGTGTGTGTGCGTGTGTGTGATGTGTTCGTTGTGTGGTGTGGTGAGTTTGGTGTGTGTATATTTGTGAACATGTGGTGTGTGCCGCATGTGGTGTGTGTGTGTAGTGTGTGTGCAGTGTATGTGTGTACGTGGTATGTGTGGTATGTATGTGTGGTGTGTATTGTGTGTATGAGTGAGAGAGAGAGAGATGTGGGGGTGTGGTATGTGTGTGTGATGTGTGTGTATACATGTGTGTATATAAACAAATATCTCACCCATGTCTACATTTTATCATATTATTCCCTTAATAGCTAATTTGATAAAGAGAATTTAATTCACACACAGGACTATTTACTATTCCTTTCCCTCTAGATAGCGTATAAAGAATTTTTTTTCCTTCCATGTCATAAAGATAGGCTCTATCCTATGTCACAAACATACTCTCTTAGGTTTTCTTCTGAAAGTCATGCTGATTTACCTTTCCTAATCATCCAAGAAACAAGAATCATTTTTACTTTCATGGATATCCAATCCATTTAATGTCTTTTATTGAAAAGAGCATCCTTTATCTGCTGCACCACAGGGCCACCTTCATCACAGCTTACTGTGAGCTCTACTACAGGCCTCCCATTCCATTCCAAAACTGGACTATCTGTGTGCCAGAACACAGTGTCTTAATTATGAGTTCATGAAATCTTAAATAAAAATGTGTGTGTGTGTGTTATATGAAGAGAAACTAGTTGAATAGATACATAATGCTACCATACATATAATGGAGAGAGAGAGAGAGAGAGAGAGAGAGAGAGAGAGAGAGAGAATGTGTGTCTGTGTGTGTGTTGTGTGTGTGTGTGTGTGTGTGTGTTAAACATATATTCCCAAATTAGATTTAACTCTGGAACATTTTTTTCCCTTGAACATCTTGTAGAACCAGTGTTCTAAACAATACACTTTTGGGAACCAAGTAGATACATTTTCAGGTAGTAAGAACTGACCCCCAGGCTAAGGTTGCTTATGAAAACTTACAGCTCTCAGCATGAGACAGGCCTTCTAATTTCCTTCACAAGCTGTATGAGATCAATTACATTAAGCTCTCACCATCTATGTGCTTAAAAGGAGACAGGGATCTACGTGTAGGAATGTAGTGGGTAGAATAAAAATCCTCTTTTGTACTTGCCTGACACTCCTAGTTCCTGCGGATTTTTGGTGTTTCATCCTTAACTCAGAATCAGAGACTAATAAATGAGTCCTTCTAACACAAGGTTAGCCACCTACCCATCCAAAGAATCCTTTCCTTCATGAGCATCAGTAGTTATTCATTTACTTGAGGCATCTGAAATCCTTGACAGCACAACCCTAACTCATGTGGCATCTTACAGGATTCAAAGTGTTAAAGTCCTACTTCTTTTAATCAAAGACGGCAAAGAGCTCCAAAGATGGAAAAATTCACATTTATAAATCATTTGAACCTCTACTTCAAGTCCATCTTATTTACATCATAATCAAGGCTCTGAGACCTTTCATCAGATAACACAAGGTCTGCACACACCCCCATACCCAGATTCTCATGACTTCTGATTGCTCAAGGACACTTGGCACATCGTCTACTCAAAGTCACCAATATCCTATGCTTAGAGGTCTAAGATTTCTCTCTTTTTTTTTCTTACATTAAAGCAATTTCAGTATTTCTCCTGGCTAGTGTTCCGTCAACTTGAAACAGGATAGAGTCATTTGGAAAGAGGGAGCCTCATCTGAGAAAATTCTCCCACCAGATGGGCATGTAGGAAAGCCTCTGGGGCATTTTATTAATTAGTGATTGATGTGAAGAGACTAGTCAATTGTGGGTGGTGCTATCCCAGGCAGGTGTTACTAAGCTCTATAAGAAAGCAGGCTGTTGTCAACTAGAATGTATCTCATCTTCCCAAACTGACCTTCTGCATCAATTAAGTACTGATTCCCCTAACAATCAACATTCTACATTTTATTCTATGCATTTTTCTACCCAACTTACTTCATATGAATAGAATTTCATAATATTTATTCTTTGTGGACTGGTTTGCTTCACTTGACATCACATCTTCAAAGATAAGTAAATAAATTTTTTTAAAAGCAGGTTGAGCCGGGCGGTGGTGGCGCACACCTTTAATCCCAGCACTCGGGAGGCAGAGCCAGGCAGATCTCTGTGAGTTCGAGGCCAGCCTGGGCTACCAAGTGAGTCCCAGGAAAGGCGCAAAGCTACACAGAGAAACTCTGTCTTGAAAAACCAAAAAAATAAAATAAAATAAAATAAAAATAAAAAAATAAAACAAACAACATAGATTAAAAGCAGGTTGAGCAAGCCATGAGGAACAAACCAGTATAGAACACCCCTTCTGCTTCAGTTCCTGCCTTCAGATTCCTCAAATTCCCACCCTGACTTTCCTCAATGATGGACTGTGACTTGAGTATTGTAACATAAAACAAACCTTTTCTTCCTCAAAGTTACTTTTGGTTATAGTGTTATCACAGCAATAGAAACCTTAACTAAATCATTACTTTAATTTATATCTTTTAAAAGTTATTTTTATATATTTGGCTAAACTAACAATTCACTAAAAGGACTAAGTTGTATAGTTTAAGAAACAGTAAAGACAGTATTTCAACAGACAATGTCTTTCAATCAGCCACAGCCACAAACACTACGTATATCAAATGTGCTGGTTAGGGTGAAATTTATGGAGCTTACAAGTACACCTGTAAACCCAGGCTCTAAGACTCTTACGCGGATCTTATGCATTACACAGCATTGAACCACACCACTGGGGGCTGGACTCCTTGAACACTGACCTTGCCTCACTAAGGGATTTGGTAAGGTATAATAGAAAATGCCCAAGAAGCCAGATCTGAATTCATGCAAACATTTGTCCCATTGCTGTGTACTATTGAGTAAATCACCTACACAGTTGAACCTCACTTTCCTGATTTACAAATTAATATAGTTTGGTGGTTTAAAAGAAAATAGTCCCCAAAGGAATTGGCACTATTAGGAGGCATGGCCTTGTTGGAGGAAGTGTGTCCCTGTGGGGGCAGGCTTTGAGGTCTCTTTTGCTCAAGCTGCCCTGAGTGTGACAGTCAGTCAACTTCCCATAGCCTCTGCGTCAAGATGTTAAGAACTCCCAGCTCTAGCACCACATCTGCCTACATACCACCATGCTCCCTACTATAATGATAATGGACTGAACCTCTGAAATTGTAAGTGAACCAACTCAATTAGATGTTTTCTTTATAAAAGAGTTGTTGTGGTCATGGTATCTTTTCACATCAATAGAAATCTAAGACATATAGTAATAGCATTTGTCCCTAAATTTTTGATATGAGAATTCTGTAAGGTGTTTCTGTGAAATACTCAATATGTTGCCTGTCATATAGCATATAACTCATCTCGCATTCATTCTTTTTTTTCTTCAGTGACTACATCAGTACTAGATGCATGAATCTGTTATCAAAGAGTCTCACATACTAACAACTGTCATCAGCTTAGAAATTACCACTCCTAAACTTCTCGATGCTTCAAAATAACCTAGATTTTTAAGACTGCAAATGTGGCAATAAGACCAATGGAGAATTAAACATGAAATGGCTTCCCAAAGAATGACATTCATGGACCAAAATGCTAAAATCAAAATGCCAAGTTGAAATTTGGTGCTGCTAGTATCGGTCCAAACATGATGCTGCACCTGCCATTCTCAACATATTCTACTATACCAGAGAAGACAACCTAAGTTTTTTACCATTTCTTCCAGTCAAAGTCATAAATGGCTAAATTGCTTGGTGCTAAAACACAGGATCATAAGACATTTTTTAAATAGGAAGCCGTGAAAGATGCCAGCTTACAAGTCATAACATTATGATGAGTACAGAGTGGAATGGGATCAGAAATATCTCAAGTTAAATGTTAGAATTTTTCTACACTGTAAGATACAAAAGGATAGACATTATTCAAGAATAATGTGGCTAGAAGAAGAAAAAAATTAAAGTAGGAGATGGGTGGGGACATAAGTGAGGGTAATAGGGGGTGAAATTAAACAAAATACATTATAACACATATAAAATTGTCAAATGGTAATAAAACAAAATTAGCAATAAGAATAATGTGTCTAAAGAATTAGAAACCAAGAGTGGAAAGGCTCCTGTTCCTGCAGGAGTCACAAAGTCACGGAGCAGCCTCTACTGCTAAAGCTTTGCTGTTCATGAGTCTCCTTGGGACCCACCCTGTGACATCTTACGGCAATCTTAATTATATACATATGAAATGCTTTGATCGAGGCTTTATTCTTACGTGTTTGTTAAAATACTCAGAGCTATAGTGAAGATTAAAAATCCCGACTAATAGAATCCTGACAAGTTCCAGAATAAGCCATTTCATACACAAGCAGCAATGGTACCAGGAAAGAAAACAGTAAGGAGAGAAAATCCTGATCCAAGTCAATACAGGGAGATGGGTATGGTAACCCAGCACTACAGAAACTACAGCAGGAGCATTGCCACAACTTCAAGGCCAGTATGGGCTATTGAATAACAGGCCAGCCAGAGCTTAAAAAAAAAAAAAAAAAAACAGGATCCTGCCTTAAAAAATAAACTAACTAAAATCCCTGGTAAATTCATACAATAGAACACTATACGTTCTTCAAAAGAAATAAGGCAAAAAAAAAATGTATAGCCTGAAGTGTCTAAAAGCAAACAAAATGATCAACACACACACAAAAAAAAAAAAATTAAGATACAAAAGTGTGACTAGTGTATTGACTTGTCTGTAAGAATAGAGGAAGCAGAGGCAAATACCAATACTAAGTTTTTAGAATTAAAGATGACAGTATAACCCCATTTTTTGAAAATATGGTTGTCTGTGGGGAAAAGAAGGAACAAGTGTAGAAGTCTGCCTTCTAGAAGTGTCTTGTTCATGGTTTTGATCTTGAAACATGTGTCACAAGTTTTTAATTAAATTTTATAAAATATTCAAACCCCAGTTGAGATAAGGTATATACGCTTCAACCTTTTCTGCCCATGAAATTCAACTACAAAAATCTAGACTAGACAGATGCAAAGGCCCCTCTTGGATGACTTAAAGTAATTAACAGCAGGTGTTAGCAGAACTCTGAGTACAACCAAATTAGAGGCAAGCACGCCGCTTTCCCTGCAGGATACCCTTACTAGAACTCAACACAGCCAGAAGATGTGAGCTTTGTCATGCAGAGAGAAAGTCAGAAGCCCACCAACTCTGGTTTGAAGGTCCAGAAATAATTCTCTGGCTGTCAAAGGGAATGTGGAAATCCTCCGAGTTCTCTGCCTCGCTTTCTCCATAAGCTCTCTAATAGTGCTTTTTGAAAACCAAAAGAAGGAATAACTATCCAATAGATTGAACCGTTGGCAGGAAGCCAGTCACAGCTTTGGGAATCCACAAAAGCCAGGACTTCTCTGTCTTAAAAGCAGCTGCCGTTCTAAAAGAGCCAAGCATCCAGAGTGCTCTTCTCTCTTGGTCTTCCCTCTGCTTACTCTTGTTACACATATGGAATCACAGAAGTGAGCCACAGGACACAACAAGGGTAGCCAGAATCAGCATCCTATCCAGAGGACAAAACAGGCATCATAAAAACCCCAAAGTACTGCGGGAGAGGTGAGCTAAAAATTGAAATTGCAGCCAGATTTCCCACCTCCTCAGCCTGGTGAGTCTCCCTGACTTCCCAGTGCATGCTTTCTCTCTCCCCAACACAACAGATCTAGCCAGAGTACCACATCCAGTACCCCGACCTAGTCTTCCCACTCATGAACACCACAATCCATTGCCATTGCTCCCACCAGAACATGCTCTACCTGCCAACACCACCCTTCATGTCTCTTCTGAGACTCATCCAACTTTTCTACCCAGCCAGATCTACCCCTCCACTCTAGGCTTGGACCAGGAAGCACGTCCTGTTCACCAGACCAGGCCCCTCTGTCCTCCTGGCTGCATTTCCACCCAAGCCATTTCCAAACTCTAGACCCAACCTGCCTGTAAATCCTCTCTTCTAAGATGACCTGTTCTGTCTATATTAGACTTATAATTAATAAAAGATGCCTACATGACCAGATCTCATCACAAAAATACTAACAATATGAAATATCAAGCAGGTATTTTCTTTCCAAAACACTTCCAAAATCCTGTCACTCTGTAACATAAATTTTGAAAGGTCTTTTAATAATTAATCCCAGTGCCAGATATGGAATAAATGCTGAAAGATCAGAGAGACAAAGGAACAAGCTACTGCCACGTCTTACCTCTAGGACACTTCAGCCTGAAAAACCTCAGCCAATAGGCCTCTAGCCAAATGAGCTTCCTCACCCAAAAAGGCTTCTAGTTCCTGTCCCCTCATGCCTTATATACCTTGCTCCACCAAGCCATTAAAGTCATGTGTGCTTCCCAAGTACTGGGATTAAAGGTGTGTGCCACCACTGCCTGGCTGTTTCTCTCCTAGACTGAGTCAATCTCACGTAGTCCAGCATATCTTTGAACTCACAGAGATCCAGATGAACCTCTGCTTCCCAAGTGCTAGGATTAGAGGTGTGTGCCACCACTGCCTGGCATCTGTGTTTAATCTAGTAGCTTATTCTGTTCTCTGATCTTCTGGCAAATTTTATTAGGGTACACAGTACATCACCACATCACTCTAATATTCAAACCAGGGAAGACACAACAACAACAAAAAAGAAAACCACAGGCCAGTATCTTTCATGAACATAGGCTCAAAAATGCTCAATAAAATATTTGCATACAGAGCACAGACATACATCAAAAAGGTTATCCAAATGACCAAGTTAGCTTTATCCTTGAAATGCAGGAATGGTTCAGCATATGTAAGTCAATAAGTGTAATAAATCACATAAACTAACTTAAAGGAAAAAAAATCACATGGTCATCTCAATAAATACAGAAAAAGACAAATCTAACATACCTTCATGATAAAAGTCCTACAGAATATAACACTAGAAGTAATATACCTCAACATAATAAAAGTAATAAATTAGAAACCCAAATAAAGAAAATTTTATATTTTTAAAATGTTGAGTAAAATAAACCATACTCAGAAAAATGTGTTTTCTGTATTCTCTTATATCCATGATGTGAACTTAAAATTGTGTGTGTGTGTGTGTGTGCATCTCTATTGACATACGTGAGTTTGTAGGTCATGAAACTAGAATAGAGGAATCATGAGAGGGGGAAGAGATCTTAAGGAAAGTGTAAAATAGAAGGGGTAATAAGATACATGCAGGAAAGCAGAGGAATGACTAATTAGGGAAATAAAAGGAATCACATGGAGGGGAGAGGGGATGCAGGAGGGCAGTGGAGGAGGAGGATGGACAAGAACAAGCCCATGTGTATGAAGATGCCAAAATAAAACTTATTGTCTTGGGTTGGGGATTTAGCTCAGTGGTAGAGCGCTTGCCTAGCAAGCACAAGGCCCTGTGTTCGGTCCTCAGCTAAAAAAAAAAAAAACCGCTAGCTTGCCCCAGACCCCATCCCTGGGCACCAGCCACTCCGGGGAAGACCTGCCCAACTTGGGCCCAGGTTCTGGTCCCCGGGCAGGTGCCCTTCTACCCCAACCGGGAAAGATCCCCTTCTCCAAGACCCCTGGCAGACCCTGCAGTCTCCACGCCCTGCCCCCACGCCCATCTGCCTGAGCCCCAAGCCTCTTCCTGAGACTTAGAGGCCGGCCCCCAGCTCCCATCTTGCCCAGGACTTCCCTTCTGAAGCACAGGTGAGTGCCCTAGCTTGCCCCGGACCCCATCCCTGGGCACCAGCCACTCCGGGGAAGACCTGCCCAACTTGGGCCCAGGTTCTGGTCCCCCGGCAGGTGCCCTTCTACCACAACCGGGAAGGATCCCCTTCTCCAAGACCCCTGGCAGACCCTGCAGTCTCCACGCCCTGCCCCCACGCCCATCCGCCTGGGCCCCAAGCCTCTTGCCGAGACTTAGAGGCCAGGCCCCCCAGCTCCCATCTTGCCCAGGACTTCCCTTCTGAAGCACAGGTGAGTGCCCTAGCTTGCCCCAGACCCCATCCCTGGGCACCAGCCACTCCGGGGAAGACCTGCCCAACTTGGCCCCAGGTTCTGGTCCCCGGGCAGGTGCCCTTCTACCACAACCGGGAAGGATCCCCTTCTCCAAGACCCTTGGCAGACCCTGCAGTCTCCACGCCCTGCCCCCACGCCCATCTGCCTGAGCCCCAAGCCTCTTCCTGAGACTTAGAGGCCGGCCCCCAGCTCCCATCTTGCCCAGGACTTCCCTTCTGAAGCACAGGTGAGTGTCCTAGCTTGCCCCAGACCCCATCCCTGGGCACCAGCCACTCCGGGGAAGACCTGCCCAACTTGGCCCCAGGTTCTGGTCCCCGGGCAGGTGCCCTTCTACCACAACCGGGAAGGATCCCCTTCTCCAAGACCCCTGGCAGACCCTGCAGTCTCCACGCCCTGCCCCCACGCCCATCCGCCTGAGCCCCAAGCCTCTTCCTGAGACTTAGAGGCCAGGCCCCCCAGCTCCCATCTTGCCCAGGACTTCCCTTCTGAAGCACAGGTGAGTGCCCTAGCTTGCCCCAGACCCCATCCCTGGGCACCAGCCACTCCGGGGAAGACCTGCCCAACTTGGCCCCAGGTTCTGGTCCCCAGGCAGGTGCCCTTCTACCCCAACCGGGAAAGATCCCCTTCTCCAAGACCCCTGGCAGACCCTGCAGTCTCCACGCCCTGCCCCCACGCCCATCTGCCTGAGCCCCAAGCCTCTTCCTGAGACTTAGAGGCCGGCCCCCAGCTCCCATCTTGCCCAGGACTTCCCTTCTGAAGCACAGGTGAGTGCCCTAGCTTGCCCCCGACCCCATCCCTGGGCACCAGCCACTCCAGGGAAGACCTGCCCAACTTGGGCCCAGGTTCTGCTCCCCGGGCAGGTGCCCTTCTAGCCCCACTGGGAAGGATCCCCTTCTCCAAGACCCCTGGCAGACCCTGCAGTCTCCATGCCCTGCCCCCACGCCCATCCGCCTGAGCCCCAAGCCTCTTCCTGAGACTTAGAGGCCAGGCCCCCCAGCTCCCATCTTGCCCAGGACTTCCCTTCTGAAGCACAGGTGAGTGCCCTAGCTTGCCCCGGACCCCATCCCTGGGCACCAGCAACTCCAGGGAAGACCTGCCCAACTTGGCCCCAGGTTCTGGTCCCTGGGCAGGTGCCCTTCTAGCCCCACCGGGAAGGATCTCCTTCTCCAAGACCCCTGGCAGACCCTGCAGTCTCCACGCCCTGCCCCCACGCCCATCCGCCTGAGCCCCAAGCCTCTTCTTGAGACTTAGAGGCTGGCCCCCAGCTCCCATCTTGCCGTGGATTTCCCATCTGGAGGAGAGAGAGAGAGAGAGAGAGAGAGAGAGAGAGAGAGAGAGGGAGCACCCATCCTCCCCCGGACTTCCCTTCTGAACAAGAGCTTCCATCCTGTCCCGGACTTCCAATTTGGACAAGAGAGCTCCCATCTGGACAAGAGAGAGAGACTTCCTGAATCTGTCAGCTCTGAACCAAGTGTGCAAATAAGGCCAGGAACGAACCACAAGGAGATGGGCAGACGTCAAGGCAGAAACACATACAACAAAATGAATAGTAATACACCATCACCAGGCCCTAGCCCTCCTCCAACACCTAGACCTGAACATCAGAAATTGGAAGAAGCAGAAGAAAATAGCCTTATGAATGTCATCATGAAGAAGCTAGAGGCTCGTGTAGAGGAAAAGACAAAAAAATGTGAAGAACGCTGTAAACAACTAGAGGAAAGGGCAAACAAATTAGAAGAAATCAATAAAGTCCTGGAAGAGAACAATAAAATACTGAAAGAAAATCAAGAAAAATCAATGAAACAAATGAAGGAAACAGTCCAAGACCTGAAAAGGGAAATAGAAAAAATGAAGAAGACACAAACAGAGGGAATGCTGGAAATAGAAAATCTGAGAAAACGATTGGGAACTTCAGATGCAAGTATAATCAACAGAATGCAAGAGATGGAAGAGAGGATCTCTAGCGTTGAAGATACAATAGAAGAAATGGATTCATCAGTCAAAGAAAACACTAAAGTCAACAAAGTCATGAACCAAAATGTCCAAGAAATTTGGGACACCATGAAAAGACCAAACCTACGAATAATAGGGGTAGAAGAAGGAGAAGAATACCAACTCAAGGGCACAGAAAATATATTCAACAAGATCATAGAAGAAAACTTTCCCAACTTAAAGAAGGAAATGCCTATGAAGATACAGGAAGCCTATAGAACACCAAACAGACTAGACCCCCAAAAAAAGTCCCCTCGCCACATAATAATTAAACAATTAAACGTACAGAATAAAGAAAGAATATTAAGAGCAGCAAAGGAAAAAGGCCAAGTGACATATAAAGGCAAACCTATCAGAATAACACCCGATTTCTCAATGGAGACTTTGAAAGCCAGAAGGTCCTGGACAGATGTAATGCAGACATTAAGAGACCATGGATGTCAGCCTAGACTAATATACCCAGCAAAACTTTCAATCGTCATAGATGGAGTGAACAAGACATTCCATGACAAAGCCAGATTTAAACAATATTTATCCACAAACCCAGCCCTACAGAAAGCACTAGAAGGAAAATTCCAACCTAAGGAAGTCAGATACAACCTCGAAAACACAGGCAATAGATAAAGCCACAGCAGTAGACCCCAACGAAGAAAAGTACACACACATCACCACCAAAAAATAACAGGAATGAACAATCACTGGACATTAATATCCCTCAATATCAATGGACTTAATTCACCTATAAAAAGACATAGGCTTACAGAATGGATACGAAAGCAGGACCCATCTTTCTGCTGCATACAAGAAACACATCTCAAATTCAAAGATAGACACTACCTAAAAATAAAAGGCTGGGAAAAGACTTTCCAATCAAACGGTCTTAAGAAACAAGCGGGTGTAGCCATCCTGATATCCAGCAAAATAGACTTCAAACTAAAATCAATCAAAAGAGATCAAGAAGGGCATTACATACTCATCACAGGAAAGATCCACCAAGATGAAGTCTCAATTCTGAACATTTATGCCCCAAACACAAGGGCACCCACATATGTAAAAGAAACATTATTAAAGCTTAAATCACATATAAAACCCCACACATTAATAGTGGGAGACCTCAACACCCCACTTTCACCACTGGACAGATCCCCCAAATTGAAACTTAACAGAGAAATAAAGGACTTAATTGATGTCATGACTCAAATGGACTTAATCGACATCTACAGAACATTCCATCCTAACAAAAAAGAATATACCTTCTTCTCAGCACCCCATGGAACCTTCTCTAAAATCGACCACATACTTGGTCACAAAGCAAATCTAAACAGATACAAAACAATTAGAATAACCTCCTGTGTCCTATCAGACCACCATGGTCTAAAGTTGGATTTCAACAACAACAAAAACTACAGAAAACCTACAATCTCATGGAAACTGAACAATACTCACCTGAATCACCAATGGGTTAAGGAAGAAATAAAGAAAGAAATTAAAGACTTCCTAGAGATCAACGAAAATGAAGACACCACATATCCAAACCTATGGGACACTATGAAAGCAGTACTAAGAGGGAAATTCATAGCACTAAACGCCCACATAAATAAGCTGGAGAAATCTCACACTAGTGACTTAACAGCACACCTGAAAGTTCTAGAACAGGAAGAAACAAAGTCTCCCAGGAAAAATAGATGCCAGGAAATTATCAAAGTGAGAGCTGAAATCAATAAAATAGAAACAAAGAGAACAATACAAAAAATTAATGAAACAAAGAGTTGGTTCTTTGAGAAAATCAACAAGATAGACAAGCCCTTATCCAAACTAACCAAAAGACAGAGAGAGAGCATCCAAATCAACAAAATCAGAAATGAAAAGGGGGACATAACAACAGACATTGAGGAAATCCAGAGAATCATCAGGTCATACTTCAAAAACCTCTATTCCACAAAACTGGAAAACCTAAAAGAAATGGATAATTTTCTGGATAGGTACCACATACCTAAATTAAATCAAGACCAGATAAACTATTTAAATAGTCCAATAACCCCTAACGAAATAGAAACAGTCATTAAAAGTCTCCCAACCAAAAAAAGCCCAGGACCAGATGGTTTCAGTGCAGAATTCTACCAGATCTTCAAAGAAGAGTTAATACCAATACTCTCTAAATTGTTCCATACAATAGAAACAGAAGGAACATTACCAAACTCCTTCTATGAGGCTACAATTACCCTGATTCCCAAACCAAACAAGGATACAACAAAGAAAGAGAACTACAGACCGATCTCCCTCATGAACATTGATGCAAAAATACTCAATAAAATACTGGCAAACAGACTCCAAGACCACATCAAAACAATTATCCACCATGATCAAGTAGGATTCATTCCAGGGATGCAAGGATGGTTCAACATACGAAAGTCTGTCAATGTGATACACCATATAAACAAACTCAAAGAAAAAAACCACATGATCATCTCACTAGATGCTGAAAAGGCATTTGACAAAATCCAACACCCCTTCATGATAAAGGTCTTGGAGCGATCAGGAATACAGGGAACATACCTAAACATAATAAAGGCAATTTACAGCAAGCCAACAGCCAACATCAAATTAAATGGAGAGAAACTCAAAGCAATTCCACTAAAATCAGGAACGAGGCAAGGCTGTCCGCTCTCCCCATACTTATTCAATATAGTACTTGAAGTTCTAGCCAGAGCAATAAGACAACATAAGGAGATTAAGGGGATACAAATTGGAAAGGAAGAAGTCAAGCTTTCCCTATTTGCAGATGACATGATAGTATACTTGAGCAACCCCAAAGATTCCACCAAGGAACTGATACAGCTTATAAACACCTTCAGCAACATAGCAGGATACAAGATCAACTCCAAAAAATCAGTAGCCCTCCTATATACAATGGACAAAAAAGCGGAGAAGGAAATCAGAGATACATCACCCTTTACTATAGCCACAAATGACATAAAATACCTTGGGGTAATACTAACCAAGCAAGTGAAGGACCTATATGACAAGAACTTTAAGTCCCTGAAAAAAGAAATTGAAGAAGATGTCAGAAAATGGAAAGATCTCCCATGCTCATGGATAGGCAGAACTAACATAGTAAAAATGGCAATCTTACCAAAAGCAATCTACAGATTCAATGCAATCCCCATCAAAATACCAACACAATTCTTCACAGACCTGGAAAGAATAATACTCAACTTCATATGGAAAAACAAAAAACCCAGGATAGCCAAAAGAATCCTGTACAATAAAACAACCTCTGGAGGCATCACGATCCCTGACTTCAAGCTGTACTATAGAGCTACAGTAATAAAAACAGCTTGGTACTGGCATAAAAACCGACATGTGGACCAATGGAATCGAATTGAAGACCCTGATATTAATCCGCACACCTATGAACAAATAATTTTTGACAAAGAAGCCAAAAGTGCACAATGGAAAAAAGAAAGCATCTTCAACAAATGGTGCTGGCAAAACTGGATATCAACATGTAGAAGGCTGCAAATAGATCCATATCTATCACCGTGCACAAAACTTAAGTCCAAGTGGATCAAGGACCTCAACATAAATCCAGCTACTCTGAACCTGCTAGAAGAGAAAGCAGGAAGTAGTCTTGAACACATTGGCATAGGAGACCACTTTCTAAATAGAACACCAGTAGCACAGACACTGAGAGAAACAATCAATCAATGGGACCTCTTGAAACTGAGAAGCTTTTGTAGGGCAAAGGATACGGTCAACAAAGCAAAGCGACAGCCTACAGAATGGGAAAAGATCTTCACCAATCCCACATCTGACAGAGGACTGATATCCAGAATATATAAGGAACTCAAGAAATTAGACATCAAAATGCCCAACAGTCCAATTAAGAAATGGGCTATAGAACTAAACAGAGAATTCTCAACAGAGGAAACTCAAATGGCTGAAAGACATTTAAGGAATTGCTCAACATCCCTAATCATCAGGGAAATGCAAATCAAAACAACTCTGAGATACCACCTTACGCCTGTCAGAATGGCTAAGATCAAAAACACTGAAGACACCTTATGCTGGAGAGGATGTGGAGCTAGGGGAACTCTCCTCCACTGCTGGTGGGAATGCAAGCTTGTACAACCACTTTGGAAATCAATATGGCGATTTCTTAGAAAATTGGGAATCCATCTCCCCCAAGATCCAGCTATACCACTCTTGGGCATATACCCAAGGAATGCTCAACCACACCACAAGAGCACTTGTTCAGCTATGTTCATATCAGCGTTGTTTGTAATAGCCAGAACATGGAAACAACCTAGATGCCCTTCAACTGAAGAATGGATAAACAAAATGTGGTACATATACACAATGGAATACTACTCAGCAGAGAAAAACAATGACATCATGAGGTTTGCAGACAAATGGATGGATCTAGAAAAAATCATCCTGAGTGAGGTATCCCAGACTCAGAAAGACAAACATGGTATGTACTCACTCATAACAGGATACTAGATGTGGAACAAGGATGACTGGACTGCTACTCACATCACCAGGCAGGCTACCTGGAAAACAGGACCCCAAGAAAGACACAGGGATCGCCCAACGACAGAGAAATGGAATGAGATCTACATGAACAGCCTGGACAGGAGTGGGGGTAGTGAAGGGCGAGGGTCGAGGGAAAGAGAGCTTGGGTGAGTGGGAGATCCCAGCTGGATCAAAAACAGAGAGGGAGAACAAGGAATAGGAGACCATGGTAAATGAAGACCACATGAGAATAGGAAGAAACAAAGTGCTAGAGAGGCCCACAGAAATCCACAAAGATACCCCCACAACAGACTGCTGGCAATGGTCGAGAGACAATCCGAACTGACCTACTCTGGTGATGGGATGGCCAAACACCCTAATTGTCGTGCTAGAAACCTCATCCAACTACTGATGGATCTGGAGGCAGAGATCCATGACTAGGCCCCAGGTGGATCTCTGGGAGTCCAATTAGCGAGAATGAGGAGGGTTTATATGAGAGAGAATTGTTGAGACCAAGGTCGGATAAAGCACAGAGACAAATAGCCAAACAAACGGAAACACATGAAATATGAACCAATGGCTGAGGGGTCACCAACTGGATCAGGCCCTCTGAGTGGGTGAGACAGTTGATTGGCCTGATCTGTTTGGGAGGCATCCAGGCAGTGGGACCGGGTCCTGTGCTCATTGCATGAGTTGGCTGTTTGAAACCTGGGGCCTATGCAGGGTCCCTTGGCTCAGCATGGGAGGAGGGGACTGGACCTACCTGGACTGAGTCCACCAGGTTGATCTCAGTCTGTGGGGAAGGCTTTGCCCTGGAGGAGATTGGAATGGGGGGCGGGCTTGGGGGAAGGTGAGGGGGGCGGGAGGGGGGAGAACAAGGGAATCTGTGGCTGATATGTAGAACTGAATTGTATTGCAAAATAAAAATTAAAAAAAAAAAAAAACCACCTTATTGTCTTGTAAGCTTAAGTTAAGTTTAAAAATAATAAAAATTAAAGAATCTCATGGAAACTTTTGGAGATTAGATAACTATGGAATAACGAACATGTTACTGAACAAATCAACATATAAGTCAAGAAATTCCTAAAATGAGTCCAAATGAAAACAGAACACAGCAATCTATAGTGATACAATGAAAGCAGTCCTAAGAAGGAAATTTATAGCAATAAGTGACTGCATTAAAAGAGGGAGAGAGAGAGGTTTCATATAACTAAACAATACACTGTAGAGCCTCTTACAAACAAGAGCAGACTGTCTTAGCTAGGGTTTCTATTGCTGTGAAGTGATACCATTACCACAGTAACTCTTATAAAGGAAAAAATTTAATTGTGGTGGCTTGCTTTCAGTTCAGAGGCTTAGTCCATTATCATCAAGGCAGGAAGCAAGGCAGCATGCAGGTGGACATGGTGCTAGAGAAGGAGCTGAGAGTTCTTATGTCTTAACTCACAGGCAACAGGAAGTGGTCTGAGACAATGGGTGTGGCTTCAGCATATATGAAACCTCAAGGCCCACCTCCACAGTAACACACTTTCTCCAACAAGGCCATACTCACTGCTACAAAGCCACACCTCCTAATAGTGCCAGTCCCTTTGGGGGCCATTTTCCTTCAAACCACCACACAGACCAAATTTAAAAACAGTCGATGGAAAGAAATCTTCAATGTCAGGGTAGAAATAAATAAAATGGAAACAAAAAAAGTACAAAGAATCAATGAAATGAAGAGTTTTTTGAAAAGATAAATAATATCTGTACATGTTTATCCAAACTAAACCAAAAGACAGAGAAGACATACTAAAGTGGGAAATCTAAAAAAAATAAAAAAAAATAAAAAAAAAAAAATGGAAGTTTATCTTTCTATTGAAAACACATTTTTTTTCTCACATAATGTATCCTGATTATGGCTTTCCCTCCCTCTACTCCTCCCAGTTCCTCCCACGTATTCTTCCATCTGGATTTCACCCACCTACTGTCTCTCATTAGAAAACAGACTTCTACAGGAATATAATATAATATAATATAATATAATATAATATAATATAATATAATATAATATAATATAATATAATATAATTAATATAATTAATATAATATGACAAAAACAAAAACTGACACATCAGAATAGGAGAACACAGAAGAAAAAGAGCCCAAGAAAAGGCACAAAAAAAAAAAACAGATATAGACGCAGAGACCCACTTGTTCACACACTCATGAACCCCATAGAAACGTCAAACTGGAAGCCGTACTATATACCCAGAGGGCCAGTGCAGGCCTAGTGCAGGCTGCCTCGGTCTCTGTGAGGTCATAGGTGTGTGAATCCTGTTGAGTTAGAGGGCTTTGTTTCTTTGATATCATGTGGTAATATATTGTGTCCCCCAATATATTGTGCACCCTAATAAACTTATCTGGGGTCAGAGGACAGAACAGCCACTAGATAGACTTAGAAGCCAAAAAATGGTGACACACGTGCCTTTAATCCTAGCATTCTGGAGGCTGAGATCCATCTGGATCTCTGTGTGTTCAAAGCCACACTGGAAACAGCCATGCATGGTGACACATGCCTTTAATCCCAGGAAGTGATGGCAGGAAGCAGAAAGGCATATAAGGCATGAAAACCAGGCACTAAAGTCTGGTTAAGCTTTTAGGCTTTTGAGCAGCAGTTCAGCTGAGATCCATTCAGATGAGAATACAGAGGCTTCCAGTTTGAGGAAACAGATCAGCTGAGGAATTGGTGAGGTGTGGTTAGCTGTGGCTGGTTCTGTTTCTCTGATCTTTCAGCGTTCACCCCAATACCTGGTTCTGGGTATGTTTTTATTAGTTCCCATGCCCTGCCGAGACAGATTTGATAGAAATATCCCATTTAGGGCTGAGTGTTCCAAAGTCTCTCACTCTCTACATATTGTTTGGCTGTGGGTCTCTGAATTTGTTCCCATCTGCTGCAGGAGGAAGCTTCTCCAATGATGGCTGAGTAAGGAACTGATCTGTGAGTAGAATAGAATGTCATTCAGAGTCATTTTATGGCTACTTTTTTTTTTTTTTAGGACAGTATTACTTGGTTTTATTCTAGGTTCCCGGACTATCTGTCTCAGGTTCTTGGTCACCCAAGCAGTATCAAGTATTCCATCTTGTGGAGTAGTCCTTAAGTAAAATCAATATTGGTTGGTTACTTCCATAAGTTTTGTTCCACAGCCAGCATATTTTGCAGGCAAGACACCATTATACATAAATGGTTCACAGCTTGGTTTGTGTTTACATTTCTCATTTGGTAGAATGCAGAGTACCCTCTTGTACCAAAAGATGTTAGAATGTAAGGATGAAAACTCTAAGTGTGGGCACCAGCTCGACTTTTCCATGTTCATTGCATTCTGTAGGTGTTGTCTTCAGCAATAGAGCCTTACTATCAGTTGGTGGAGAGCAACCTATAGGCTTGGTAACAGCCTAGGTTGTTTAGGGGATTCCCATAGTAATCATTTGATCCCCTTTGGCCAACAACTTGATTAGACATAAACCGTTCCTGGTACTAGGAGCTTCATTTGGTGACAAGAAATGGCCAATTGAGGAGCTGTCTCCCCAACTATTTGATGATTTCATTAAGATCACTTTCATATATGTATATACTTTAGGAAGTTGCCACTGCATTAAGTTCCCATACTACCTCTTAAAGGCCCTTCATCTTAACTACCTCTCCCTGTACTCCCTAGTTCATCCCCTTCTCCCTCACCCTTCCTGCCACCACTTGATTTCTAAATGCATATGATCTACAAAAATAAAGCCAGATAAATAATTTAAACTGATCTATGACAATCAGTGAGATTGATGCAATAATAATTTTTAAAAATGGCCAAAGTAAAAATAGTCCAGGCCTAGGTGGATTCACTGCTAGATTCGACCAGACATCCCAAGGAGAACTAACACCCGTGACTCTCAAACTATCCCATAAAACAGAAAAGTAAGGATCACTACTAAATTCTATTTAGGAAGTTAGAGTGATCCCGATAGAAAAACCAGATAGACACAACAAAAAGATGACAATTACAGACCATCTCCCTGATGAACACAGAGTTCAAAATTCTCAATAAAATACTTGCAAAACAAATTGAAGAACACATCAAAAGGACCTTTCACCACCACCCAGCAATCTTTATTCCGTAGATCTAAGGATTGCTCCACATGTACACGTCAGTAAATATAATCCATCACATAAACGGACTGAAGGGCAGAAACCACATGGTAATTTCAACATAGTCAGAAAAGACTTTTGACAAAACACTAAAGAGAGAAATTGATGAAGACACAGAAGATGGAAAGACCTCCAGTTCTCAGGAGTTGTAAGAATATATGTTGTGAGAACAAGCAACTTACCAAAAGTAATCTACAAAACTAATATAGTCTCCAAAATGCCAATGCCATTCTTCACCAGTATAGAGGACACTATCTTAAAATTCATTTGGAAGCCAATGGACCTCAGATAGCCAAAGTAACCCCAAGAAAAAGTGGTAACACTAAATATATCAATATACTTAATTTCAAACTATAGGCTATACAACAAAGCTATACAATAGAAACAGACATGCAGATCAATAAGCAGAATAAAAACCCAGGCATAACCCACCACAGCTACCTGTAAAAAGTTAACTACAGCTACCTACTTTTTTTTTTTTTTACAAAGAATCCAAAAATGCTCATTGAAGAAAAGAAAATATGGGAAAATGGGATGTTCACATTTATTAACAGTGAAATTAGATCATTATCTTTCACTTTGCACCATAATTAATTCTAAATGGATCTAAGACCATAATACAAACCAGAAACTCTTAACTTTCCAGAAGAAAAAGTAGTGAATAACCTTCAAGATATAGGCACAGGCAGAAACTTCCTTTTTTTTTTTCAGGAACTTTCTTAATAGGACTCTAGTCACTCAGGAAATAAGGCCAATTATCAACAAATGGAAGCTCATGTATGTAAAAATGCTTTGTACAGGAAGAAAATGAGTTGAGTCAAGAGACAGAATACAGAATGGGACAAAAATCTTTGCCAGAATAGAATATGCAATGAACTCAAAACAATTAAACAATAAGAAAACAAATAACCGGCCGGGCGGTGGTGGCGCACGCCTTTAATCCCAGCACTCGGGAGGCAGAGCCAGGTGGATCTCTGTGAGTTCGAGGCCAGCCTGGACTACCAAGTGAGTCCCAGGAAAGGCGCAAAGCTACACAGAGAAACCCTGTCTCGAAAAAACCAAAAAAAAAAAAAAAAAAAAAAAAAAAAAAAAAAGAAAAGAAAACAAATAACCTAGCTTTTAAATGAGCTATAAAACTAAACAGAGTTATGAAAACAAGAAATACAAATGGCTGCTAGATATTTTTAATGCATTTAATGTCATTAGTTGTCAGGGAAATGCAAATTAAAATACTCATCTGGCTCCTGTAGAAGGGCTGACCTCAATGCTACAAATGCCATGACATCCTACTCCACAGGTATTTGCTCAGCTGTGTTCATTGCTACTTTATTCACAAGAGCTACAATCTAAATGTCTTTTGGCTGATGAATGGATAATGAAAATTGTACCTATGCATAATGGAATTTGATTCTTTTGCAAAGAAAAGTGAAATAATAAAAATTGCAGGTAAATGGATAAAATAGTAAATATCATGCAGAAAGGTAACCCAAACTCAGAAAGACAAATGCCACATGTTCTTTGTCATCTGTGGTTTCTAGCTCTAAATCTTCAGATGTGAACATATAATGAAGAGTCTACAGAGAAACTAGGAAACTAAAAAGTGGTCATGAGGACAGGATCTAAAGAGAAGAACAGTAGGACACAGGTGCTATGGAAGATGCTATGGGAAAACTGATGTGGGAATTTTAATAACATTAAAGATGTTTGAAAAGCCATAGGGAATCATATCATTTTATGTTTACTTAAATAAATACATATGTGCATGTGTATGTATGTGCATGTGTGTGTATGTGTATGTGAGAGTACATTTGTACATACACCTATTTCCAATGAACTCATATGACTTGGGATATTAATGCTCTCCCCAAAAGCCATAGGCTATCTCACAATGACTCTAGTACCCAGCATGAGAAACTTGTACTTTGAGTAATTGGTTAAGGAAGTCCAATAGACTCTCCAAACAATATGAGCTACGGACATTGCCTTTTGTTGACTCTCCGAATTTGAGAGTCAGACCCCATTGCTGAAGACACCACACACTTTGAGTATAGGACTTGGAATTGAGCTGGAAGCAACCTAGAAGTCTCCTCTCTGAGGACTAGCACTATCTAAAAAGTGCTATGCAAGATGCCAAGAGAGAAAAGCAATCAATAGTCCTAGCCAGCTGTAAAGCCTATGGACCACAACAGTAACCATCACAGCATGATAAACTCAAGCATGCAATAGTGGCACTCATATATTGGAGATAACTCACAGCCATCTAACTGGACTCAAGGAGTGTCAATATGAGAGAATTGATGCCTAGTACCATGAATCTAGCCAATTACCTTAGCTTGCGAGGTTCATGGACCCTACTACTGCCACTTTCCTAAACCAGTGTGATTTCTACCTGCACTTGAAATACGTGTCCTTATACCCATCCATAAGTGCAGCTCTCACCTTAATCAAAGAAGCTTCTTTTTCAGCAGACAGAGACAATTACAGAAATCTTATCTGGTCACAATGTAGGAAACCACCGAATGTGGTGTGCCCAACCACAACTGATACATCTACAACACAACCCTTACACTTAAGGCTCAGAGAACATCACAAAAGAGCAAGAAGAAAGATTTTAAGAGCCAGAGGACCAGGATGCCTGCTGTGAAGTAGTGTCTTCTATATATAATGCAGAACTTTGCCTATGCGATCTCAGCAATACGGTCACCAAAACAAGACTGTCACAATGACAGCAGTTAACATGCTGGCTTGGATGGGGGAAATCTCCGAGATGAAGATCTACAATTAATGGCAGCTAAAAGAGAGGTTCAGCCTTCACCAGGAATGAGACTCCAGATATTCACCAATCCCAACTGGCCAGCCCTAAACAAACATACATACACATTAAATGGACTCAACAAGTTATGTTTATACATGCATATGTTACATTTATATGCAACAATAATAAAGAGATCATGAATTTAAGAAGGAGTAGAAAGGACATAGGAGGAATTGGTACTAATAATAAATGGTGCTTATTGGTAAGGAAAGGATGTTAATAATAGAGATGCAGTACTCATGTATGAAATTATCAAAAAAACTTCTAAAGTAAGAAAAATAAATGACAACAAATGCTGGAGAGGGTGTGATGAAAGAGGAAGGCTTATCCACTGTTAGTGGGGGTGTAAACTGGTACAGCCACTGTAGAAAGCAGCAACGGAGACTTCTCAATAAACTAAATTACTATTTGCAATGTGTTTTTTTTTTAAATAATACAGTTTTTAAAAAAAACTAAAAGTAGAGCTACTGTACGACCCTATTACACTACTCCTCAGCAAATACCCCAAGTCCTCCCTATCTCACCACAGACATTGTGGTGATATTGTGTTCCCCAAAATATTGTGCACCCTAATAAACTTATCTGGGGTCAGAGGACGGAACAGCCACTAGATATAGAGGCCAGAAAATGGTGGCACACACGCCTTTAATCTTAGCATTCCAGAGGCAGAGATCCGTCTGGATCTCTGTGAGTTCAAAGCCACACTGGAAACAGCTAGGCATGGTAACAAGAGCCTTTAATCCCAGGAAGTGATGGCAGGAGGCAGAAAGGTATATAAGGCATGAGGACCAGAAACTAGAAGCTTTTGTCTGGTTAAGCTTTTAGGCTTTTGAGCAACAAACAGTTCAGCTGAGATTCATTCTGGATGAGGACTCAGAGGCTTCCAGTCTGAGGAAACAGGATCAGCTGAGGAACTGGTGAGGTGAGGAAGCTGTGGTTTGTTCTGCTTCTCTGATCTTCCTATATTCACCCCAATACCTGGCTCTGGATTTGTTTTTATTAATAAGACCTTTTAGAATTACATCTACAAGACATATTTGCTCACCCAGCTTTGTTCCTGCACCACTCCTGATGTCAAGGAAATGGAGTCAGTGTAGATTTAATGAATAGCAGTGAATATAAAGGGGATTAAGAAATTTTCAAGAAAATGGATGGAACTGGAAAACATTATACTAAATGAAGTAACCCAGGTTCATAAAAAAAAAAAAACACCACATGTCTCTCTCATATATGAATCTTAGCTTCTACATCAACATGAGAGTGAAAGAGAAAAGATGCCAGAAAACTAGAAAGGGGCCTATGAGAGGGAAGAAATCTACTTTTGGCAGAAAATCCTCTATGATTAAATCTCAGTAAGTGTTATCCTATATTTAAAGCTAGGCCTGGCAGAACACACCTTTAATGGAAGTACTCAGGAGGCAGAGGCAAGTGGGCCTCTGTGAGTTGCTTACAGTGCACTTTCTGTTTACTCAGGTAATAGTATATCCTTCTGAGGTCTTTGATGTAGTTGAAGACTAGATAGTTATAATTTCCTTAGTTATGATAAAAGATAAGTTAGATATGAAGCCTTAACTCACAAATATAGGATAGATAGAATTTTTTTTAATTTTGCCAAATACAAATAGACTAGACATTGTAACTATAATTCTTGCTTGACAGCTGTTTTGTTATACACAATTTTACTATGTTAAAGTTAAAACTTTCCTTTTTAATTAAACAGAAAAGGGAAAATGCTGTGGGATAATGCTTTTGTACACTGGTTTAATAAAATGCTGATTGGCCAGTAGCCAGGCAGGAAGTATAGGCGAGATAAGCAGACAATGAGAATTCTGGGAAGAGGAAGGCTGAGTGGGGAGATACCAGCAAGCCACCCAAGGAGCAACATGTAATGGGACGCAGGTAAAGCCACAGAACATGTGGCGATACATAGATTAATAGTTATGGGCTAATTTAAGACATAAGAGCTAGCTGGCAAAAGGCTTGAGCCATAGTCATGCAGCTATAATTAATATAAGCCTTTGTGTGTTTACTTGGGGGACATGAGTGGGAGAGATTTGTCTGGATGGCCGACACACGCAATCTTCCGACTACAATTAATGATCTAATGTATTGAATAAATGGAAGAGAGAACTGTTAGACATGAAGAGAAAAATCAAAAGGAGGAAGAACATGAGACACTGAAAACAAGTGCAATGTGTGGGTCTCATTAAGATCTTGACCCCCAAAAGTGTAAAAGATATTTTTGAGAGCTAGAGTTATAGCTCCATCCTAATGTGAATAAGTCCATGGGTTCAAACTCTAACATAACAAAAATTACGTTTTTGAGATAATGAGGGACAACAGAACATGAACTAGTTGTTGTGTGATCTAGAAGAGTAAATGTGTTGGACATGTTGATGTTCTTGAAGTTATTCTGTTTTAAAGCTTCTTGTGTATTAGAGACACATACTGAAGTATTTATGTGTAAAGTTGTATAATGCCTGGGATTTGCAGTGAGAGCCTCCAGATCTATTCAGACTTATACACTAAAGTACATTATACCCATCATTTCTATGTAGACTGAAAAGAGAGTGTAGATACCATGTTTGGGATTTTAGAACATATTCTATGGTAGATTTTTCCCGTTGTACACCACATTACTCCTCATGGCCAACAGAATTCAAGCATGTTGAATCTCTAAGACTTTTTTCCATTCTCTCCATATACAAAGCATATAGATCTGTGTCACTAACAGATTTGTCTCTCTGACGGTACAAAGAAGCATCATCATTAAATCCTACCCCCACCCAGCACAATAGCCTCTCTTTCCGAACTTCATTTACCAAAAATTTAAAGCAACATCTCAAAACAGCTTCAGACCTGCACCTCCAGACATGTCTCCTGGCATTTCTGAGACAGTAAAATGAGAATGTACAATATTAGCTAGATGAAGAGTGGGTTGGTTCTGTGTCAAAGAGTTTGAGGATGTTTTTGCTTCCTGTGTTGCTGTCCTGAGATTAGTGGCATCACTGCAGACACTATGAAGGACAGTCTCACTGGAGGCTTGTTCATTTCCTGTCTGTTTTGTCTTCCTGCCCTCTGCAACTGTTCACTTTCCATGCACATCTCATATGAGGTGGCAAGTGAGACATCAGCAGAAGCAAAGGGTTCTTTCATCTCTGAAGATGCTGCCTCTAGACTTAGTAATTTTCAGGTTGTCACACACCTTTGGCAGTGATAGGTTTATATACTTTTCTTTAAGTTTCATGGTCTAAAGCCTGAAATAATAATGTAATGAAAGCTTGCTTTTGTTCACCAAAGTCAGTTACAAAAACATTAAGACCCTGAACTACTCAGAGAAAAGCAATTTACCATAATATTAACTACCTCCCTTTCAAAAAATCATTACTGTTTAATTACTGATCCTCTACTGAGCATTGATCAAACTTGAGCCGCACTTTCAGGAACTGAAAAATCAATGGGATGTTGATTGTATATTATAATATAAATCATATTTCAAAATATGTCTTCCCTTGGTAATTTCAGAAAAAAAAATCATTGAACACACTTCTGATACACAGTGAGTCTATAAAAAAAAGGCAAATATGTTTCCTTTCTTCAGCAGTTTTGAAATAGTTATTATTAAAAAGTTCATGATTTTGACAAAGCTTCTATCCCCTGAATAAAGCAAAATCTAATAAAGCCTACATTTTTATAAATACTTCTCAGAACATTGATTTAGATGTGTTATATTCACTCAAATATCAGGTTCACCAGCCTGCCCAAACAGACCTAGGAATGTAGGAGTAGTCAGCCAAACTAGCTTACATGGTCATTTTGTGTGGGCACAAATGGAATAATTGGGAATCAGTTTATGTAAATCTTCTCCAATCCCAGGCTTCCTCTGATCCCTCCCTAGCTATAGGCTTATCTCTGTCCGCTGTGAACTCTTTCATGTCTCTGTCTTTTTGCCTGAGTCTGTCTGTCTCTCTCTCTCTCTCTCTCTCTCTCTCTCTCTCTCTCTCTCTCTCTCTCTCTCTCTCTCTCTGTGTGTGTGTGTGTGTGTGTGTGTAAGTGTCATACTGTTGTTGCTGTGCTGTTATTTATCTTATCCTAGTGTATGGTTAATTATGTATCAACAAGCTGAATTCCTTGAACATGAGGACTAACTCAGAAATCTTGTATGCATAGCAATTGATGCCTGATAGATACTGCTGAGCACTCCAAGAGAGAATGACTTCTCAACAACTGTGACCTATTAAATTCAGTGAAACTCTCAACTTGAGTCTGTGGGCACTTGGACTTCCACTGCTAAGACAGATCTGAAAGCAATCTACTTGCAAAGGAAAGCTCAGAAACCTCCCGGGAAACAATGTAGATAGTGCCACTGCTAAAATGTCTGGGAATCTTGAGGGATGCCCTGACAAGTGACTGTTTGTAGTGAACCAAAAGTGTCTCTGAGGGGAAACTAATTAAAAAAGACTGACTTAAAATGCCAGAAGGAAGTGATGATGAGTATAGTTCACTCTGTCCACAGGAAAGTCCTTAGACATGTCCTAGAAATGGAATGATGTCAAAGAAACTTAAAGGTGTATTCACCCAAAACGCTATTGGTCATAGAAAGCACAGCCATGCTACTTTATGATCTCTTAGGGAAACACACACACCAAGCATGAGAAAGCATATCTTCCCATGTCTCCTCCGACCTGAGTATCACTTTGGTCCTGGCTGAGCAGAGAAAACCGTTGTAAAACCCACACACTAGAGTCTGCACTTCAGGACCCCAAAGTCTGCTCAAACCCATATACAAGCAGCAGTAGCACCCAACTGAAAAGGACCCTGAAGAAGCAAGGAGACTCTGCTTGAAATCAATCAGGGCCATGTGTGTCTGCTGAGAGCAGCATTTAAAAGTCCTGTCTGTGGAATAACTAATATGTAAAGAAGAGGAGACATCATCCAGATACAAACACTACTGGTAGTACAATGGGCTATGAAAATAACCAGTTACATAACTCAAACAATTTTGTTTTGTGTTTGGTATATGGGATGTGGAGATGTGTCTATGGTGTATGTGTACCTGTGTGTGCAGGTTCACCCATGAGCACACCTGTGGAGGCCAGAGAAGAATGTTGGTGTCTTCCTCAATCGCTCCTCACCTTAGGGGATCTCTCACTAATCCTGAAGCTATGGATGGCATTCTGGGATCCCTCTTCTCTACTCCTTGTCACTGGAATTACAAGCATATGCAGCCTTTTTCGGGTGCTGGTGATCTTGATCTTGGGTCCTCTAGCTTTTACGGCAAGCACTATTATCCCTTGAGACCTCTCCCCAACACTAATTTAAACTTTTGTTCATTAATCAATAACTTGCTTTTGTCACAGTGATCTCATTAAACACTTCTATTCAAAAACCACTTTCAAGAAAACGATTTTGCCTTAAAGAAAATCTTTGTAGTTACATTAAAAGCAAACTACTTCCTTGTATTTACTATACAGAGATTTAAAATAATGGAAGTGAAATAATCATCCTCTTTTAATTGGATCCTTAAATAGTTTATATCATTTTGACAATGATCTTCTGTCCATCATATAAAGTCATTTGTAATCTTCTGAACATTATTTTTTGTGATTAGCAAATGTAAAACAGTTGTTATCCGAGTTAGTTTGAATAAGAATGACGCCCATAGGCTCATATATTTGAGTGCTCGGTCATCAGAGAGTGGCACTATTTGACAGGGATTAAGAGGTGTGGGCTTGTTGGAGGAAGTGTGTCACTCTGTGTGAGTTTTGGGGTTTTAAATGCTCAAGCCAGGCTCGCTCTCTCTCTCTCTCTCTCTCTCTCTCTCTCTCTCTCTCTCTCTCTCTCTCTCTCTCTCTCTCTCTCTCTCTCTCTCCCCCTCCCTCCCTCCCTCCCTCCCTCCCTGCTGCCTGCCAGTCTGAATGTAGAACTCTTAACTACCTCTCCAGCACCATGTCTGCCTGCATGCTTTCTTTCATGCTTCCTGCCGTGATGATAATAGACTAAACCTCTGAATTGTAAGCCAGCCCCAATTAAATGCTTTCCTTTGTAAGAGTTGCCATGGTCATGGTGTCTTTTCACAGCAATGGAAACCCTGACTAAGACAGCACCTAAACACCTCTTCTATAAGGAATAGTATTTTTACTGAGAAGCTCTGCCCCATCGCTGGGTACAGCAACCACTCCAGACAGGCCCCACACCCAGGATTATTTGGCTCGTACAAAATGGACCGTTGTTGTAGAACGTTATTTTAAGGTGTGTTACTTTCGTTTATGCTCTGGAACATTTGTTCAATGATGGAAAGATGTGTTTGGTTAAATAAAATTCATCTGCAGTCAGGAGGCGGAGTCAGCAATTAGCTGACAGGAAGTGGTAGGGAGGAGCCAGGTGGAGAAGGGTTTAGCAAAGAGAGGAGGTGAAGCTACTTGCTATTCAGCCTCTCTGAAGAGCAGAATTCCACCTTAATCTTTGAGTCTTGAGCCCTTTAGAGGGACAGAAGTTTAGTTAAGCTCCCTTCGTAGCTTTGCAAGAGTTGGAGCCAGAGAGAACAGAATTCCCTCCAGCTACGGCCCTTGCAGCCTAACAGCTGCTGGTAGTGATGGAGCTGCAGTTGCTGATTTGGCAGCGACGTTTAAATAAAAAGACAAAGGACTCTGGGGAGTTTTTGTGTGATTTTTTGTTTTATTTTGTTTGGGTTCGGAAGTTGTTTTTTGTTTGTTTTGATTTGTTTTCTGTTTTTGAGAGAATGAAGTTGGGTCAATAGGGATGTGAGGAGGCTCTAGGAAGAGTTGGGGAGGGGAAAGAATACGTTCAAAATACATTGTATGAAAAAGTGTCTCTTCCATTTTAAAAAAGATACTCTCCACAGAGGTGCTAAAGAACTTAGAAAATTCAGAGTTGAGATTTTCTTCATGTAGAACATTCTCAACTCATTTTGTTGTTTGTGTCTGTGTTCAAATAGTCCTCCCTGATTCTACTGTCTTTTTGCATGCCCTGTGGGATTTCTTTCTTCAAAACTATTATATTTAAAAAAAAAAAGTTCTGGTCTGGGGATATAGCTTATTGGTTAAGAGTGCTTGTTCTGAAAAATAAGGACCTGAGTTTGAATCCTCAGCACAGTATTAAAACTAGGCACGACTGCATGTGCCTGTGAACAACAGCTTTGCTGAATCAGGTTCATTGCCCTTTAGAAAGACACTTTTATCTGTAATAGTCAGTTCAAGGGCTTGCCTAAAAGTTGTTCTTGTAGGCACATAAGTGGCTAGAGACAGAAGGATCCCAAGAGCTTGGTGGCCAACCAGCTTAGCTGAAATTGAGAGTTTACAATTCACTAAGAGACCCTTTCTCAAGGTAATAAAGCAAAGAGAGTAGAAGATACTCAATATCCTACTCTGGCCTCATACATGTTCATAAGTGCACACCTACACATGTGCATACACCACACACACACACACACACGCGCACACACACACACACACACACACACACACACACACACGCTTTCTCTATTTATATTTGTAAAGAATTTCACTTCTTATGTGTAGCATGAATCTTAAAAGGTTTTATTAATAAAAACAAACCTGGAGCCAGGTATTGGGGTGAACGCTGAAAGATCAGAGAAACTGAACGAGCCACATCCAACCTCACCTCACCAATTCCTCAGCAGGTTTTGCTTCCTCACACTGGAAGCCTCTGAGTCCTCATCCAAATGAATCTCAGCTGAATTGCTGCTAAAAGCCTAAATGCTTAACCAGGCTCTAGTTCCTGGTTTTCACACCTTATATACCTTTCTGCTTCCTGCCATCACTTCCTGGAATTAAAGGCATGTGTCACCATGCCTGGCTGTTTCCAGTGTGGCTTTGAACACACAGAGATCTGGATGGATCTCTGCCTCCAGAATGCTAGGATTAAAGGCATGTCTGCCACCATTTTCTGGCCTCTATGTCTGTCTAGCAGCTGTTCTGTTCTTTGACCCCAGACAATATCACCACATTTATGGATACTAATAAGCTGTCAGCTTTCTGTTAGCTCATTCTAATAAAGAACATAAATTTTTCAAATTAAAAATTATAGCCTAGAGCTAGACAGATGGCTCAGAATTAAAAGCACATGCTGCTCTTCCAGAGGACCTGAGTTCAGGTGCTAGTCCTCACCATAACCACCTGTAATTCCAGGTCCAGGGGATCTGACACCCTCTTCTGTTCTCTGCCAGCACCTGCAGTCTCATTGAAATAGTCATCCCATATGTCAAGATTTACCTAAATGCAATTATAAAGTTAAGAATTAAATCACCTACAACACATGAGCTCTTGTTTAGCTTCTCCAGTTTCTGATACGTGAGATAAATTGTAGATCCTCCTGCTTAAGAAAAGGGGTGTACAGACTAGACTAGCCAAGAGCCAGCTGATATGTAAACCAGCCAGCAGCGCCAAATACATTTCCCACCACAACTCAAATGGGGAAAAGCCACTCATGTCCACATGTAGTTGGTTTCATCAGCTCTGCAAGCTGTACTTGAAAGAGAAACACATGTTACAAGGAGTCTGTACATGGCTGAGAAAAGAAAAATATCACTGGCCATGCTTTCAGATGTGAACTTGTCTCCAAGTGAGAACTCTGTTCACTGCATAGTAAGGTACTTAGAAAACTCCGAGGGAAACAGTAACACATGGACTGTTCTCAATTATAACTTTGTTGTTTACCATTCTGTATCTAAATATTCTATATTTGGTGGCCTCACACACTACCAGATAAGAACAAGGCGAAGTGGAAAAATAAAGGGCTGTCCACCAAAGCCATTCAGGTAGATTTAATGCCAGTATTGACAATAATATTTTTGCTGCTGTCTTAAAAGATTGCAGGCATCACTAAGTGGACTCGGTGGGTTTAACATAAAGCACCTTAAGTGGACTGGAAAAGGGAGAGTGGAAGAGTTGAAGGGGGAGGATTTGAGAGTAGATTTGTTCAAAACACAAGACATGCATGTATGAAATCATCAAACAATAGGAAAGAATTTTTAAAACAAGACACCCAAAATAAATGCTAAGTAAGCAAAAATCACCAGAATAAAAGGATAAACTTCGATTACAGTGTCTGTTCACCAAAATGGTCAACATACTCAGAAGAAAACTGGTAGAAAGCCAAGCACCCTGAACCAAGCTAGCAAGTGAGTGTGGTGAGAACAGACTTGGGATTGCTTGAATAATTGTTTCCTAATTTTATCTGTGGGTCCCAAGACCAGACATGGCTTGAATTGAACAAAATACATTTCTATAGTATTTTCTGCTTTCCTCTGAAAATTGAACACTAAACTAAGTCAACACACTTTAAACGCAAATCCACTGAAGAAAGTAGGTCTCGGAAGAAGCCAAATTTTTTAATTCAGTGTTTACAGACTAGTTATATAATGGAAGGAGGGTTAAAATTCCTTAATGCTTGGATCTACAAAAATCCTCCTCTTCCTAAGGGAAAATATAAACTGAAATCCTTCCCCATTCATTCAGAGAATAAAAACATCTAGTCTGAGAGAAGCAAACATTGCCCTAGAATTAAAATGCATAGGCTCTGGGTCTTGTTAGTGCCTCTGGTCTTAACTCTCTTGGTTCTTTTGCCTTTGATAACCCTCCAAAATGTGGAAGGTATAAGCAAGGACCTCAGTGCACAGAGCGGCCTATAGACGCCCCCCACCCACCCATCTGTCAAAAGACAGCCATTGTCCTAGGAATAGTCATGTTTTTCCCCACACACTAGCAACAGTCATCTTGAAATGTCACTGGGCAAGACAAACAGGAGATGCTCTTGCTTCATCCACCTCTCTGTTCTGTTTCTCCTACAGACCCTGGGCCATGCCTAGCCTTCTTGAGTGGCATCTATATTATCTCCACAACTAGGCTATTAGTGTAAACAATGTGATCAATAAATCCTACTGAACAAATCACTTGGTGAATCCCATTAATGAAATGGAGCTTCGTCTCACTCTAAAAGAAAGCATGCAAAAGATTTGGCAGCATATCCTTGATCACATATTCAGAAGTAAATAATACCACACAGCCAAAATAAAGACAAGTTCAAATAACCCTGGTCTATGTTCTTTTCTAGGTGAAAGGGGAAAAGAGTCATTTTTGTTGGAAGGAATGGAAAAACAAAACAAAAACATGAGCTCTTCAAATGTGCGTTCATCTTCATCTTAATGGAAGTCACCTATTCTACCTCCAAGTGACATGCTACTTAATTGAAAGCATCTTTCCACTTTAAGGGTATCTTCCTACACTTGATTATATCTCAGTGCATATTCTTTCATTATTTCATCCTACTATATCCTTGAATGAAAGTAATATAAATGCAACTGTGGTACACAAAGGAAAACCTTAGGAACACACACACACACACACACACACACACACACACACACACACATACACAACTCAGAGAGAGAGAGAGAGAGAGAGAGAGAGAGAGAGAGAGATCTACAAATTGCAGCATTGATTTATGCTGAAATATTAACTATATTTGAAATATAAATATCAAATGAAATTCACTGGGAGAGAGTCTTTGCACAGATGGAAGAATCTTCCAGACATCTGATCCAAATCCTGGTATTGATTTGAGATACTAAGTCAGCTTATCTGAAAGGGGTAAATATCTTCGTGAGCCTGGAAAATGAAGTGTATTTGAGTGATTACGCTTTGTCTGTGTGGATTACTTGTAAGCCTGCTCTCAGGATCTGCATTTGTCAGGCCTGCTTATACCCAAATGGTACTGCTGAGAAAAGTGTGTGTTGTGAGCATGCCATTCTAGGACAGCTTTCATCTAATCAAAGAACAATTATAACAAATAGCTTCAGATGGAGTTCGTATCTTGAAGATCCTTAGATGATAACCCCCTCTATTTGCTCACTTGTGCATTTAAAACATAAACTTAGTTCAAGTAAACAAACATGACTTAATCTTAGATTTTTTTTTAACTTGGGCTATTTGTAATACAGTCTGATGGAAGAAGATATTTACAGATAGTAACCATAACAGAAAGCATAAAACAGAAATTATGAATTAAACAGTTTTGGTTCTGATAATCTCTCTTTGGTTGAATCATACTATATTTAACTGGTTCCCCTCAAAACAGCCAATTATGCCTTATGTTTTCATTACTCTCATCAAATTTCAGAGATTAATCTAGGCAAGATCAAAGTCAAGATGGCTCATTGGAAGAATTCTGTAATTCTCTAGTACCGCGGTTTGAATTTAGTGTGTTCATTGTAAGCAGCACTTGGTTTGTTAACAGCACACTTTTTTATAAATTAAGCAACTCAAAGAAGCTATCACTACCCTGCTTCTTTTACTTTGATTTTGGCTTTGATCTTCAGAAAAAAAAACTCTCAGTTCATGAACTCAGACTGATAAACCATAAACTACTCTATTAAAAGTTCAAATGACTAAACTATGGGTGTGATTCAGTATTGGAATATGTGCTTAGCATGTGGGTTCAATCCCCAGCACCATAAATGTTCAAAAATATTTCCTTTTCTATTGTTTAATTATTATATATAAACAAAGAACATAAACAGTACTCCTTTATTAGTGAAATTATTAAGGCCACTCCACGTAGTTAAAAGGGAGGTTTATTTTGTGAGGTAACTTACAAATGAAGGGATAGGTAACAGGATCTGGGAAATGTGTGTCACAGTCCGATGGTGTTCTCTGGAGAACTCTGCTCAGTCTACCTCCAGCATCCAGGGTCCAGGAACCAAGTGAGCTGTCCCATTCAGATCTCAGGTCTTCAGGGTCCTCTCTCGGCCCCGCCTTGTAGGTGTGACAGTTGCCGAAGCCTCGATGGGGGCTGGAACTTCCAGATCAAAGCTGGAATGGCTACCCACTACATGTCCCCCTTTTGTCTAAATAAGAAGGTTCTAACCTAATACAAGACTATATACAAGACTATATACAAAGGAATGGTTATCAAATATTGTCAAGGAGTAATGAGGGATAATGACCTAGATAAGATGGAACTATAATCAATGTGAACAATATCAAGCAAGAAACACATACTAAAATCCAGAGAAGTCTAGAGCATAGGTAAATGGTGTGTTACAAAGATCATTCCAAAAGGTATCCTATCCTAAAGAACCTGAATCTAATACTTAATATGTTCTAAGATATTATATATATACTAAGTTGTAACTATAACTGCTAGTCTTCAATCCCATCAAAGACCTGAGAAGGAATATAATGGTACCTGAGAAATGGAGGATGGATGTAAGCAACTTTTGGGAATCTTGCAAGAGTAGACAGAGACAGCTGGCAGCTTGGACAGTCACCTAATATTTCTCAGCATTGTTGGTGCATTCAAATTGGCTACAGGCCTAGAGTATCTGACAGACCATTTTCAGAAGCAGGAATTCTGAAAGACCATCTTACCCTGTCTTGGCAGAGTTCAGAAGTCACTTTTCCTTGTGTCCCACTTGTCCAGAAAGGACAGCACTCGTATTGTCAGCAGTTGAGGCAAGGGCAGTTCTTTGCCCAGTAGGCCGTTTTGTGCCAAGAAGACAAACATCCAAATGGAAATGTCTTAGAAGCCCAACGTTCTCTTGGGATCAAATTGGTGCTGCCAAGAGCAATTGTGTCTCATGTCAATGGAATTCTAAGTTATTTAAATGCCATATTCTCTAGGTCTATGAAGTGTTTGAAGATTACCTGTCCATCCGACCTAGGTATCTGTAAATCTGGATAACCTAGCTAACGTAACTATAGAGATGACAAGCATAGGTGACTATAAATCTATAAGTCTTATCTACCAAAATAACCTAAGGACTAAGGCTTCATGTAAACAAGGTAAACAGTCTATAAGCAAATGTACGGCAAAGGACGATGACTTCTCTGTGTGTTTACTCGGTTGGGTTTGAGCAGCTATGGGACTGGCGGGTGAGAGAGATTTGTCCTGACTGTGGGCCGAGCAGGACCAGGAAAATGCTAGCTGCACTCCTTTATTAAGAAAAACTGTTAACACCCTATTGCCAAAGATATCTCACACTTTGACTACAGCATATAGAGAAATCTGGAACCGACCTGGAACTTCTTCCCTACTGGCTACATTTTAGACTCTGCTTTGCAGGTTTCTGGAGGAAGAAAAGCCTCAATAGTTTGACCAAGCAATGGACTCTGCATGCTATAATAGTGACCTGCCAGTCAACATGGTTCCACTGGCACAACAGTGAAATGATTGCTATGGGGCAACCAACCACTTTGGGACTGGATTTGAGGCTCCAGGATGGAATTCATGCCTAGTACTGTAAGTCCATCACTGAGGAGGTCACTGACACTAGAGGGAACCTACTACTAAATGGACACGTTGTCAAACTCTCTTCTAAACATTTATGTTTATACACATAGATTACTGATGTCCCCAACTTTGGTCACAGAAACTTCTTTTTGCAATGGGATGCAGTCAGTTCTGAGACTCATACCTGGTCAAAGTATTGAGAATAAGTGAGTGCTGTGTGCTCAGCCCTAAATGAGAAGTGTATCACTCTCAAACACCCTCATGCTTATGGAACATCATGGAAGAGGGAACAGGAAGACTGTTGGATGGGGACTAGTGCTAGGAAATGCTATCTCTAGGACATCACTGTTTCACTCACAAACCCACAGCAGCTATGATTACTTTCAGAAGACCTGCAAAGATCAAACCTGTCAACATTCCATCATGGAGGAGAGAGGAACACACAAGGCCCTATGGGGAGGGCAGCTGAGGAGCTACTGGGAATGAGTGGCTTCCGGGGAATAAGGAATTTTCTTCAGAGGTGTGCCACTGATAAGTTGCCCACGATCCAGAACCAGGAAGGATTAAGTTCTGTGATCTTCAGTCAACATTTTTGTGCTAATTTGTCACAGCAGTAACAAAAAGCTAACTTGGGTATATAGGCTACAAAATGTACTAAAGTGTGCACAAGGACCAATACCACACATCTTATAGAGAGCTGCTATAATTTAAATGTCAGCAAATGAAGGAATTCTTATATCATTTCTATTATGAAATCTTGAAATGATTCACCTACAAACATCTAAAACTATACTCACATTTACTCCAGGTCATTTTTTACTTAAAAATTAAAATGCTATAGAAAGCATTGAAGATTTCTCTATATAACCCATCTCAACCTCATTCTTTTCTCTTCCTATCACACTAAATCTAACTGCTATCTTCAAACAAGTGGGTATTAATTTCACACACAGTTTTATTAAAGAACATGCAGCCTTTTGCGTGATGTGTCACACTATGGTATTTACACCTGAAATTTGTGTTTTCCCTCAACATTATTTCTGAGGATTAGCCACTCTAGCTTTAGTTCACTTACTACTCTGTGGCATTTTTTGTAATATATATTACATATTTGTATATAATGCATTGCTATTCATTCTCCTATTGAAAACTGCTTCCCGCCCCCACCACCAAGTACTTGTTATTCATAATAAGGCTACAACTGAACATCGGGGTAAGTGTCTTCTGATGCACAGATGAACAACTCTTCTACAGTACAGATGCAGAAGTGAAATACATGTACTAGACCACAAACACCTTTAACATTGCTAGATGTTGCCACACTGCTCTTCAGGGCAACAAAGATTGCTTTGAAATTTCCCTCAGACTTAAATACATAGCGTAATACATTTACATAAAGACGCTGTATTGACCCCAGTGAGTTGAACATCCTCAGTAATTTCTCTGCCACTGAACTACTATGACCTCTGGGCTATTTTTGTAGTCCTAGTTATGGTGTGCATTTTAAATAACATATAAGAATATCTCCATTAATATAGCTAAATAGCTCTGCTTTAAAGATTTCAATTTTATTTGGTATTGTAGAAAACAATCCTTATGAGGATCAGATAAGCATTAGCTTTCATAAAATGCAAGTATATTTCCCTTGGATTTACTGACAACTGGCATAAAACAGATTAATAATATCAAAGTTAAGCTATGTTCTTGAGGGAGGTTGTTCTTCACTTTCAATAGTGATAAATTAAAATCAATAGTAAGATCTGGGCTTACCTCAGTCACAGAGCACTTTTCTAGTATGTGCAAGGCCCTGAGTTCAGTCCCCAGCACAACAAAAATAATATAAGCAATGATGTAAGCATCTTTGTAAGTACTTACTATTTATGTCTGAATTAATACTTGTGTAAACTAGTAAATTAGTGCTTTGTGACTTCCATTTTACAGGTGAATGTATGTTGTCATACATAATGATACATAACTTAACTCAAAATCACACAGAAAAAAAGAGGGATCCAGAACTGAATTTCATAACCATTTCAAAAGACCACCAGCCTCCTTTGCTTCCTGCCCTCTGTCAATCTTTAGTAACAGTTTAGAAATTTTTGCTGGGTGAGTAAAACAAATTATAATTTAAAAACTAAATTAAATAAATAATATTAAATTTAAAATAAGATGAACTATGCAAATAAATAGACAATTTTAAAATAAAAAATCCTAGCAAGGGGATTTATTCATTCGCTGTCAATTTTCCTAGCAGCTGAACAAGCACAAGATTTCTCTCAGCTTGGGAAACAAATGAGGTTATTCATCATTTTCTCAAGGTCATAACAAAAACTCACAAGAAGCTGTGATCTCTTCCTAGTCAACTATCCACAAACAAAACACTAAAAGATTTATTGAGAGTAAATTCAAAGATATCCATAACTTTTAAGATTGATCAGAAACTCTAGTAGCTGTCAAGCCTCTCCACAGAGATTGAATCTTTGGAAAGAGAAACAAACTCCATTTGCAAAGGGCTCTGTGCCGCCCAGACTGGGTACTCACGTACAGGTCAAAGGGATGGGGACCCCATCTCTTTCTGTGTTACCTCACTACTTTGAGGTATTTCCTAGATAAGCATGTGACTCTGCGTGTCCCCGTTCTACTAGCTACATTATTGTGGATAGCTGAAGAGTTACTACTGCACACAGATGAGTTTTGTAAACTCAAAGTGGCTGACATATTGCTATTGTTGCTAGGCACCTCTACTTCAATTGGTCTCGATTTTCTTTTTCCTTTTTTTTTTTTTTTTTTTTTTTTTTTTTTAAGACAGAGTTTCTCTGTGTAGCCTTGGCTGTCCTGGAACTCTCTTTGGAGACCACAGTATCCTCAAAGGTCTCAAATTTTTAATTGTCTCATTTCAAAAAAAATTATTAAAACTCATTGTTGTAACAAATTTACCAGAAACTGAGCAGTCCTAAACAAAACAAATCAGTACTCATGCTTCCATGGATTTGATAAAGGAATCTGAGCTGAGCCTCACAGGCCAAAAATCAACATGTCAACCAGGGCTCTGTCTTTCTAGAGGCTGAGGAAAAGACATTGTGTCCTTGCCTGTGGTGACTATTCTTAGTTGTCAACTTGACTACATCTAGAATTAACTAAAATCCAAATGGCTGGGCACAACTGTGAGGGATTTTTTTTTCTCAATTAAATCACTTGAAGTAGGAAGACCCACTTCTAACTAATCAAGATCTTTGAGGTGGGAAGACTCACCTTTAATCTGAACCACACCTTCTGCTGGCAGCCTGTATAAAGGATATGGAAGAAGGAAGTTTTGCCTGCTTGTTCTTGCTAGCAAGTCTATTCTGTCACTGACATTAGGACCTAATTCTTCTTGTATACTAAAGACCAGCTGAGACATCCAGCCTTGTGGACTGAACAACTATTGGATTCATGGACCTTTGATTGGTAGACAGTAACTGTTAGAAGCCATTCTAATAAATCCCCTTTATATGTAGAAAGAGAGAACCCTGACTAACACATTGCCTTTTCTAGCTTTTACAAACTACTTCAGTTTCTTACCTCCTGTTTCATCCCATCTTCAAAACAATTACAGCTATTGAAGTCTTTCTAACTCGGGCCCGGATAGGCCAGGATCTCTTGTTGCTCTTGTGCCTTTAATATCCCTGGGATTACATAGGCCTTGTGGATAATATGGGATACTCTCCCTATTTCAAGGTCACCTGGTTAGCACACTTAATTTCATCAATAATTTTAATTTGTCTTTTGTCATATATAGTTTATCATAGTATTCATAGATCCTGGAGATTGGGGCAGAGGCAAATTTAAGAAGCTATCATTTTACATGGTACAATACAGACACTGAATTTTAACATTCCATGGATAAATTGCTAAATATAGGGCAATATCACCCCATATGAAATCAAATGTTAGATGAATAATTTTGTTCTTTGAGGACCACCTACATTTTTTCTCATGAATGTTCTTCCTTAGCCATGAGATATAGGAGATATAAAAAGGCCTAAGAAATATATAATTCTGCTGCTTTCTAATTTTTTCAGGCAAAATATTAATCATCTCAACAAATTGGTCCTTTTAATGTATCTGTTTCTGTTTTATCATGTTTAAGAATATTTAGAAGCCAAACTTTAGATAAACAAATATCAGTAGTTTTTCCTTTGTACTGAGAATGTTGATACAATTAAAATAAAAAGTCATACATAGATTATTAAAGTATTTTTACTTTTTGTTACTACCAACGATATTTTAAATCTCTTTAAAAGGCTAAATAGATGTATTTATTTTAAAACTCTAGAATTTCTTTCTCATTACTCCAAGTGAAAGGCTGCAAATTCCATATCTTGCCAAGTTAATATAATTTTCGACTGAAGTACACAGTTCAATCTCAAAGCCTCAAAAGGAAATGAGATGATAAAGAAATGAAATAGCAGATCAATCCAGTGGGTCCTGGAAATTCATCAGAATGTCTAATTCTGTCCTTTGACATTAGCCTTTATTGACTTGGTCATCTGAACAAAAGAGTTCCTGCTCTCACACCTTCAATTTCATGCTTCACTATTTCCAGGACGAAATTTAATATTAGGCACATCTTTAATATTTGCTCCAGTGGGGGAAAATCTATTTTATCACACTCTTAACCTTAAAATTATTCTTTTATAAAATCTTTGGAAAGACCTTTAAAAAAATCCATTTCTATGGACCTGCTCCAGCATGTCCATAATAATACTATATTTCTCAAGTGCTCAAAACTGAGGCAAAAATTGTCTCTAATAAAATATTTACCCTTTGTTTCCATAGGAAATATTTTTCTAGTTTAGGAGATTTAGTGCTATGAATACATCTATAAATTTAGGTCAATAATGTGAGTTTGAACAAACAAGAATGCAAAAATATTTGAACCCAATTCTTATTTCATTATGTAACTATCAGGATAAAATATTTCAAAATATAAAGTTTTATGGGTTTTATGACATTACAACTCATTTTACAATATCTTGAAAAATTAACATTTCTGAAGCTTTCATCTCAATATTCCAAAGATTAATGACTGTTTACAAAGGCTGCCTTGTAAAACTAAAACATGTTCCATTAGATTAACAGCTATTGTGCTAATAGTACCATTATCCTTTCTTTTAATATGAAGGATAATAAAATACAGATTTAGTAATATTGTAGTGTAGCTGAAAGTTAGATACTCTGTCTTGAAAAAAATCATAAATATTTCAACTGCATCAGACAATAAAACTTTCAACATTATTTTATAGTGTACTTCTTCCAGAAGAGCCTACCAGGAAGTCACTTTCATAAAGAGCTATCTTACATGGAATATTCATAAGGTATAAGAATTACAGCATTTTCTCTAAATGTAGGTATGTTCCATGACTAAGTTGAGGACTATTTACAAAATATATACAATATTTCAGAATTTAACCAATTTATAACTTTTAAATTCTGTTGCCTTTCACCAATTGTTAACTCATGAACCCAAGACCACACCAGAATTCCTTTTTCCATAAGGACTTTTAAAAGACTCACGTCTTTGTGTGATATTCTCACTTGGGTTAATAAATGATCTGAACGTTCGTTATGATGTGTGTGCTCTAATCACCATGATGACTGTCAACAGTAGAGTGCTGAGGATTCTGAAAAAGAACAGGCCTTAGTAGAGGGCCACTTTGTATTTAGCTACTTTTATGATGACTGCAGGAGGACAGTAACACTACAGGAGTCAGTGCTACAGTATAAAACATTGCCTTGTTCTGATCAATGACAAGATGTGAAAGATTTGGGTTAGGGCAAGTTAGCAAAAGTATCATATTTGAAAGTTAAAAATGATTATCCTCATCTAGTTTGCACAACATAATTAGATATGCATTCATTTATCTATAATAAATTTATTTCATTAAATATTTGGCAGAAATTATTCCCAAGAAGCTGTGCTAGTGCCTGGGAGGCTACAGGGCAGAGGAAACAGCCATATTCCTAAGTATAGGAAGTTAAACCTTTACTGTGCTGTGGAGACATGGCATAATCTGTCTTATGAGTGTTAGATGAGTGAACTTAAAAGAAACACATAGCCAAACACTTCAGACAGAGACTGGCATATGCTAAAAGGCAAAGCAAAAAAATTAGTTAAGAAGTTGGAGACAGAAATCCTCCATGTCAGTCTATTAAGTATTAAATAATGCTTAAAGGTATGTGCCTCATGTAGAAATGAGAGTAAAAGCACATTGTGGGGAACCATTTAAAGCTAGAGAAAAGGTGTGTGTCAATCATGTTTTGCACAGGAGCATGGAGGAGAGATTATGAACCTACTGGCATACAGAATGAGGAAGGGCATCCTAGCTACATACACCTTTTAAAAAATGCTAAGGAGGAAGTATTTCTAGGAGAAGGAAACACAGTGAAAAATACACTTTCTCCTTTCCTGAATGTAGACTAAGAGTTGCCATACAAAAATACGTGCCTGGCTCCCAGGAAGTGGATTTTCAAAGCCAATCCTAGTTCTACTTCTCGGCTAAATTGACGAAAAAAAAAAAAAAAAAAAAAAAAAAAAAAAAAAAAAAAAGAGGGGTCCCAGTATGACAGTTAGCAAGAGCAGGTTTACTTGTGGACAGAGAACCAGAGGCAGTGGGTGCCTATCTTATTTCACTTTTGGAAAAACGAGCACCATCTAATGCACACGCGTGGTTTTGAAGCATCTAATGCTCAGAAGTGGTTTTGAAGGCTGACAATGTGTGCATCACTGAAGTCTGTAGTTCTAGGAACTGGATCTCCACTCACAGATGTTGAAATGGTGATAACACACAAGTTCTAGTTAGGGTCTAACTAAACACTTGATTAGTTGGAAAACGCACGTAAAAGAAGCAGCCCACTCAACTGAAGAAGACAGGAAAAGGCTTCACAGGGGACCCTTGTTTTCCCTTTTTTCTATCTCTCTCTCCTTACTGGTCTGGGTCTTCTCTTACTTTCTTCCAAGCTACAAATGTCCTCCTTGATACTTGCTTAGCTACTGGTCAGTTGTCTCAAACCCTCTACCTGCAGGCAGCAATGTTGAAAGATCCAGGCAATCCTCAGCCACATCCTATGCATGAGTGGGTAGCATAATCTCTGCTCTGATGCCACTTTTTTTTTTTTTTTTTTTTTTTTGGTTTTTCAAGACAGGATTTCTCTGTGTAGCTTTGGTGCCTGTCCTGGATCTTACTCTGTAGACCAGGCTGGCCTCAAACTCATAGAGATCCACCTGCCTCTGCCTCCTGAGTGCTGGGATTAAGGGCGTGCACCACCACCACCTAGCCTGATAACACTTTTAAGCCAAGGTCTTGCCCAAGGTCTCTCAGAACCCAGTATCTGATTATACCTTTCTTTTTCTTTAGATGATGTGCCCTAAACTACTTCTGTATCTCTTATATAAAGGATTATTTATTCTCTACCTCATGCATTTAAGGTAAGGGATTCATACCAGTGTTTTCTTTATTCCCTAAAGTCCAGTCATTACCAGCCCATCATAGTAAAAGAAATTCTGTCTTGGTGAATCTGGCCACATTTTTTTCTGTATACCACATAGCAATGGGTTCTCAGCCTGTGGGGTCGAAAGACCCTTTTGCAGGGATTGCATATTAGATATCCTGCAAATCAGATATTTACATTACAATTCATAACAGTAGCAAAATTACAGTTATAAAGTAGCAATGAGATAATTTTATGTTTGGGGGTCACCACAACGTGAGGAACCATATTAAAGGGTCACAGCATTAGGAAGGTTGAGAACCACTGCCATATAATGAGTATTAGTGAGCTCCCTATACAGCATTCATCTCAAACTCTGCTCTTGGAAATTATGCCCAAATATTTATTTCAAAGAGCAACTCATCCCCTACTTACTATGTGCTTTTTAATAAGCTGGACATTAGCTCCCCCTTCAGAACTATGTGTGTATTTAACTAGCCACTAGTGTCTTAGGAGACATCCTATATGAACAAAACGCAGAACTTGCACTGATTATAAAAATGGACAGTTTTCACACTAGGTGTGGATTAGGAAGTATAAATCTTTTTTTAATACTGTGAAGCTGCTAAGAAATTAAAAGAACCAAAAGTGGGGTGGGAGTAGAACCAGTCCCTAACTGGATAATTTCTGTGACAACTCTACTACTACATTTTTAAATGTTTTTAAACCATGTGAGCCATGTGAGATGAGTATTGTTTTTTTTTTTTCTTCATTGACTTGTTCTCCTCAAATCTCCATGTCAGAAACCTTGTCCTCGGATCTCAGCCTCTGATTCTTTCAGTTTGCTTATGTATACGACCCTATACTGCCTGATCTTCACATCACGGTGTTGAACATATTTTCTGCTTTCCTGACATACGTTACTGGATGTCTGAAGACAAGATTTTATGCACCATGGACCAATCCACATACTGTATACACTCACTTGACTGCCTACCAGGTGCCCAAGCTTTTGACTTTACAAAATAACATTGTCATCTACTTCAATGTTCACTGTAGAGCTGTGGTTCTCAACCTGTGGATCATGACCCTTTCATAGGAGTTGCTGTCTTAGTTACAGTTTCCATTGCTGTGAAGAACCATCAGGACCACTGCAACTCTTACAAAGGAAAACATTTAATTGGGTGGCTTACAGTTTCAGCGGTTTAGTCCATTATCAGCATGGAGGGACATGGTAGCATGCAGGCAGATGTGGTGCTGGAGAAGGAGCTCAGAAGGAGCTATATCTTGAACCCACAGGAAGTGCTTTGGGACACTGAGTGTGGCTTGAGCATATATGAGACCCCCCCATAATGATACACTTCCTCCAACAAGACCATAGCTTTTGCAACAAAGCCACACCTCCTAATAGTGCCACTCCCTGTGAGTCTGTGGGGGGCCAATTACATTCAAACTACCACAGCTGCCTAAGACTATTTGAATATCAGATACTTACATCACAATTCATAACAGTATCAAAATTACAGTTATGAAGTAACAAGGAAAAATCTTATAGCTGGGGGTTGCAGCATTAGGAAGGTTGAAACCCACTACTCTAGTTTCATAAAGTTTAAAAAACGGCAAAAATTAAATCTCATATTTTAAGTAAGTTTATTGTTTTGTGTTGGGTTGTATTTTTAGCTATCATTGGTACATGCCGCTACTCAAGGGCCACAAATTGGTTACAACTGCAGACCCTTAGGCACTTGTGCTGATTGGTTGATTGGTTGAACAATCTACTTGCCTTTAGTTTCATCCCTTTCCAAGTGTTTTTTTCACCTAGTGCTTACTGATTTTCATTTTTTCAGAATTGTTTTCTATGATATGAATTTGTCTGTTACAGTTTCACTAAAAATCTTTGGTAATTCCTGTTTTGCATGAGTTGAGTCTCAGACGTGATATGGTGCACATTTTGTTCCTGATGTCATCGATCTTGAAAGAATCTCATTCTTACAGTGAAGATAGATGAGGACAAAACCTTCAATAACCAAACCCAAGGATGGGACCTATCTTAAAATGTTAGCTCTGTGGCTTAGAGTATAACCAAAGTAGAGTGTACACTTAGCATGCATGAGGCTCTGGGCTCAACTCCCAGTAACAACAACCAAAAAAGAAACAATGTTCTAAAATAATATGCTTCTAATAAATAACCATAACCCATCATCAATCCCATTTCCAAGAGAAAAGTATGGTCTCTTCACTTGCATAATTTTACAAGGTTTCTATTTAATTCTACTCATTATGTATTAATGGGACAGTCAAAAAGTAAAAATTATGCAAAGAGTAGTCTTGGTGATAACAAGTAAAAGGACCATGTGCTGGGAGAAACGCAGTGTTTCGTTACAAAGAGAGGAGTTATGGTTAGAGCAATATTTATGCTCTGATATTTGAAGGATTGTCATGTGGATGAACAAACGTGACAATTCTTTTCTGCTCCAGATGGCATAAAAAGATTAAATTTTATATGAAGCTATATCTTAGCTCAATATAAGGCAGAACATGAAAATAATATTTCTGTCCAGCTATAAAAGGGGCTTACATAAAAGTAAAGCTTTGTGAAGTATTGATCAAGTTAGCCTACTTTGTGCCCCAACAACAACAACAACAAAAACCAAATCTCAATAGTATGTCAGAGAATGCTTCTTATTTATGCTATCTGCCCAACACAGGTCACAAAAATACATATATATTCATGGTAGCTCTCAGAGACCTAAGATGACAGGGGTTCTGCCATCATATAACATTACTATTCTAATACAGGTCCCCAGGCTGTCACGGCAGGGAAACATAATTTGGATGAAAACAAACTTAAGCACTTCTGCCTGGAACAAATTACTATCATTTCCACTGAAATCTCATTGGCCAAAGCAGTCCAAAGACATGTCTAATTTTAAGGACATAGGGCACATTGTAACCCAAGTATCTAGAAGAAGAAAGATGACATAATTCCTAGTGAGTTCTTATAATGCTTACCTAACTCTATAAGCTTTAACCCAAGTTGAAATATCACTAGATATTTTGTAGAAAAGATTAGATCTCTGGCCCTTTTAAATTCTAGGATTAGAGAATTCCAACTTCAGATCACTAGTTCCCTTAAGATGAAGAATGTTGCAGTATAAGTCAAATAAATAACTATGGAGTATTGAAATGCCCCATAGGAAAATCACTATGCTCAATATTTGAAGGTACCAAGCAGAGCTTACCAAGATCTTGGCTTGCAAGAGCAAAATATTGACAGGTCAACAACTCTAACTCTGTTTGATAAGCCTACCATGCCCCATCTTTTTCAAATGTTTACATTTGGCTTCTGCATAAGAGTTGTTGATTTTCAGTAGAGGCTGGGATGAATGACAGTTGATAACTGTTCTCTGTGTTGCACAGAATTTACTTGCAAGGTTTTGAGCTATTTTCCCATCTTCCACAGTAAACGTGTAAGCCAAGTTAAAGCAGGTGGCTTTAAATGCTGTCAGCTGTATTCTAGTGGCTTGATTGTGTCTTTCACTATGCAAAAGCCACTTCTTATAGGTTATGTTATTTATATTAGTCTCCTGATTCATATTACTGCAGATATTGCTTAAATTGAGAGCAATTACCCAGCTCATTTTTGCTCATTTAAAACCTGCTGTGTCCTCAATTTTTTTTTTCTAGATTATAGATCAAATAAGGACAGCTAACCATTTTCAGTGTTGTAGATCTGTATATGTAGCCCTGGAAGTTACCTTGGAGATGATCTAATTCACCTGCTTTGTCTTACAAGTAAAGGGTAATACTGATGGACATTTATTGATGGTGTATCATGTTCTTGGCATGCTGCTAATGATTTCATGTGTACTATCTCAATTAATCTCTCTAGCTCAGTAGAGTAAGCATTGCCATCATTACCATATAAACAGACAAAGACACACAGGGAGTATGAGCCTCCTTGGAGATTAGGACAGCTGCTGTCATGTGGACACCCAAAACAACCTCCTTTTTCCTGGTTTCAAATCACAACTGTTGTTATAACTGTCACCTACACATGAAAAAAATTTGAGCTAATAAGGAGTCCCAACAGGAAAAAAATGGTTTTTTTATAAATGCTAAGAACCACTGAAAAAAACATTGGCAAATGCTCCTATTGGCAAGGGTGCGGACAAATGGGCACACACTCCCATTAAACCATGCAACATGGCAGAAGAGGGAGCAGAATGGTTTTAACAACCAGAAAATCAGAGAGTTGGCAATGAAGTTGTCTCCTAGTAACGTCGGAAGCTACTCCCATAAAACTTCACCAATTTGACTCCTGTAACATGAGCTAAACAAGGATGATACCAGCCAAAGACATGGTCTGTGTGGGAGGTAGACCATGAGGCCTCTACCCTACACAAGAACCCAGGAAACGAAGGGATGCCAAGAGTATGAGAAATAGTCTTCCCCATGGAAAAGCACACCAATTGGTTATTCATTACCAAATGATCACTTCCGAAAACACGCATATGATTATTTTATTGATGGTGTATATCATGTTCTTGGCATGCTGCTAGTGATTTCATGTGTACTATCTCAATTAATCTCTGTTATTATACATTATACATACTGAGCAGGTTATATTTGGGAATATTTATACATAGACATCAATTCATGCAATAACAATTAATAATAAGTGTGATCACAAATGTGAAAGACAGGATGGGGTGTATTGGAGAGTTTGGAGGGAGGAACAGGAAAGGAGAGATGTAATTATACTATAATCTCAAAAGTTTTAAAAACGTAACATTTTGAGATGTTGAGCTCAGATTTTGTTTTTTGGAACTTGTTCAGTTTGTCATAGTTCCTACATATTAAGTGAAAGGAAATGGCAAGACAATTATATAGTCTAAGAGAAAAATTATGTAGTACAATCTACACATGGCATAAAATATAAAGACTAGAGGAGGCTCATAACATTGCCTAACCCAGAAAAATGATAAAGAATACTGAACCTCTTAACAAGTGAGACCTGGACCCTACAATCCTTTATTGAGAAATTCCTAGAATCATTTCTAGGCTCTTTCCTATAACACTTTCCTGGTTTTGATTAAAATTTTTGCATCAATAATGCTCATCTGTTAGTGAAGAAATTTGTATGATTAATATTTTTATATTTTAGACACTGTTTAATTTTCCACTTCAGTAAAATTACATTTTATAATAGCAACAAGGAGATCTAACCTGTTTGTTTGTTTGTTTGTTTGTTTGTTTAATAAATAGAATTCAATGGAAAAAAATAAAAAGCAACTTTGTTCATTCTCATCCTTGAACCTGCGAACATTTCTGTGGGGTTTATTCATCAAGCTGCTACACACTGGACTGAAGAGATTAAAGCATGAGGACCTGAGTTCCAATCCTTAGGACCCACATAAAAAACAGGGTTGTACATGCCTGTAACTCAAAGGTGGGAGGTAGAAAGTGGAGGTTTGCTGGGGTTTATTGGCCAGCAGCCTAACATCAGGTTCAATAAAAGACCTCTGGTCTCCGGGAGTGCATACTCACATATACATATAGGCAACACACACACACACACACACACAAACACACACACATTTTCCATACATGCTAAGAGGTGAGGACACTCCTTCCTCTGCCAACATCTATTTTATTATAGACTGCTTCTGTCAACGCATCAAATAGGCTGTGGTCCAGTCCTCCCCAATAGTCCAGCCTCCATCCCTCAGAGAAATCTGTGGCTCGCTCTGCAACAATTCTGTATTACAGGCTTCCTTCCAAACATCATGGTGGGCGTCTCTCGCCAGCCAGCCAGCCAACCAGCCAATCATCACCAGAGCATCCACAGCTGTGAGGTGTTGGAAACAGCAACTCAACTCTAGTGCCCCCATAGAAAGTGGGGAGAGGGGCACCGTGTAAAGTGTGCTTCACATGACAGCTCTGAACTCTAATTCTCCAGCAGAAACAAACGGTGACACGACCCTGTCTGGCTAAGGTATGGACATATTTTGGGGTAAAGGTTTTGGCAGACTGGACTAGAAATACAACCTTTAGTCATCTCATAATTTCTATGGGGAAAAAAATGTGTCCAGCTCAAAACAATGAGCCTACAAATGATCCTTAGGAGCATAACTCATCTGGAAACTGGAGGCTGCATTCACAAGCATCTCCTGTCAGGCCCAATAGATCAGAGCCAGGTAGCAGCACTGATTTACAGCCTTGGCCCTGTTACCGAACCACTTCCTAATGCACATTCTTTATCCTTAAAATGAGAGCTATAATATGTCTGCCCCAACTACAAGGTTGTTTCTAAGAAGCATGGCTATTTCTGGACAAATACCTTTCAAAATTGACAGTGCTGGTTCATTTACTCTTGCACCATATTATACAATATGCATTTATAATATTGAATGTGGGAACTGGTTCTAGGAATATGATTTCTGAGATTAATTCAAATGCCCCAAAAGAATCATTACAAGCTCTGTCTTTACTCCATTTCCTTGTTTCTCTTGACCTATATATTATATTTAGAATGTAGGCATTACCCAAAGCCTTTCTAAATTTAAGAGTGTTAATTGAATATATTATAATGCACATGTCATCTGTACACTTCAGAAAGTCTCAAAGCTGTTCTTAAAACATAAAGAAGTGATTTCTGCAACACTAAGGACAATAACAGTGTGATCCCAGAGTTTAAAAAGAATGTCTAAAAATTAAAAACAGAGGTAAAAGGCTATAGCAAACCTTTTTAACATCTTTCTAACATATTATTCTAAATCCATGAACAGATAATAGACAGATAGATAGACAGACAGACCCACATATATGGATACACATATACTTTTGTTTCTCAAATACTCTTGGACTCTTGGGCATTGTTTTACCCTTACATTGGTTCTTTAATTTTAAAAATGACTTGGATAAAAATATTGACAACTATTTATATTTGCACAAGATTCATATTTTCTACTTTCTAAAAGTTATATTTTGCTATATAGTTTGATGAAAGTGGGAAGGAAAGAAAACCAAAGAACCTTATGAACCTCAAGAAAAATAAATGCTGAATATTTATGATTTCCCTTCTATTTTGACCTGATTACTACTGTGCTTGTATCACAGCAGAGTATACCAGGCTTCTCACTCCTAAACAAGATCCTATCCATTCCCAATTATTCATCTATTTTTATGTTAAAATAAGTGTATTTTATATTCACAATCCCTTATAACATGTAGAATAAAACCTGAGTAAAATAAGCAACTATTTATCACTTGAGTGCTTGCCTAAAAGCAGATATTGTTTTTCCATTTTGCAAATGAGAACCATGGAGCACAGAGATGTTTGGTTTGCCTGTGGCCATGGTGAAGAAATGGTACAGTATGGACACAAATCTAAGTGTGTTGGCCCCAATGCCCACTCTCTGCACTGTGCCCAACTGACACACAAGCCACAAATGCACCTTAACACTTCTGCTTTCAGTATAACATAATGCAGAATCTCTAATTTTGAAGCAAATCAATTGAAACTAAACAACACCCAGGCGTCTCTGTGGCTTAATGAGTTAAAGAACCTGACTCATAAACAGGAAATCCTGGGTTCAATTCCCAGTGGGGCCTTCTGTCTTAGGCAACTCACTTTCCAGTTCTCTCTCTTGTAACACACAATCCCTTTACTTTTCAATGAACTTTGCTTGCTTTAAAACAAAAGAAACAAAACAATGAACGTCTTCAATATACTGACATGATCAAAAGCCTCTTTGGCTTTGAGTATAGGCTTGCAAGCAGGAGTCAACAAGCTCCGTGTTCAAACTCTCCCTTTCTTTCACCTATGTTCTTTCTGTTGTCCAGACTTGACCCAATATTGCAATGGTTTTCAAGCGGAAGTATAGACACAAAGCCTGTCCTGTGTCCCTAAAGGCTGAGGCAGAGACACGAAGTTTCCAGATCTCATAATCATTCCTGAAGCTGATCAGCCTGTAAACTCTGGGATCTAACAGTCTTTCTTTTCTCACTGTTCAAGTGTCCTCCTTCTGCATTTCACAAAACAGAGGCGTGCCCTCCCTATCCTAAATCCTATTTTGTGAATTATTTCAGGGTGTCATAAAGAGGAATACATCTAGAATCACTCTCCTGAAGGAGATCCTTAGGAGTTAAACCAAATAAACTTCAGGAAGAAGTGTTTGAGGGGAACTTCCTTCAACCAACAGACAAACTCCAAGGCAGGAATCTGTCTGTTCATCAGCACCTTGTGTTGGCCACCTACCTACCCACCTACCAACTAACTACCAGTCATTCATCCACCAACCAAAGCACCAGTTATAGAACAGAGGTGGAAGGCAGATGTGTGAATTGTAAAATGAAATCAGACATTCTCTGGTGAAAACTAACCCTGATTTGGCTGACTAGTTTCACAATGAGGCCTGGTTATCGGAAGGACAAGATCTATAAACTGAGCTAAATCTATACTCCAAGACTTGAATAAAACTACATTTAACTTAGGTATATTACATAAAATAACCAATAAGACATTTTACAACTATGTTATGTGTTAACATTGTTATCTCGGCTTCAAAAATATTTGAGCAGATGACAGATTTGTTCTCTTTTAAGGATAGTTTTTGATAAGAACAAAGACTTCCGAACAAATGCCTGGTCCGTTGCATAGCCACCTTTCCAGGGTCCCCAGTTGCCTTCTCCAACTGCACTCCACTCACACACAGCCAGAAACGCCCACCGTGTCTGCCATCTCCTCACCTTGCCTCAGGTCTTGGACACTTCTGGAAGAAAGAGAAGAAAGAAGCATTGGTGCCATGGTTCCTGGCATTCACCGTAGACTGGGTGCCTGGTGCTGTTTTTTCTTTCCTCCTCCTTCAGCTTTCTTGCTTTCCACAGCAGCCATCTCTTAACATTTTTTTTCAAGCCTCCCACACCTCCTCTTAACAACAACCCACGCTATTTTCATCCGGGCCACATTTATCTTGCCAAAATTCAGCCCCTTCTATAGTACAACTGCTCTTGGTGCCCTATGCCTGTTTCCCCAAGAGGTCTTTTTCCTTCACAATCCCACCTTCTTTCCTCTACACCTCCTACTTCATCTCCAAGCTCTTGTTCCCATCCGCCTTTGGAAACACTTTCGCTTCACACACTGAAACAAAAAACAGAAATCTCTGCAATGAGCACGTGCACCTTCCTGCTGCTCGCTTACCTGCCTGGTGCCATCTCCTTGTTCAACTCCCCTTACACGCCAAATTTCAAAATCAGTGTGCTCACTTTTGCCCTCTTCTCCGCTGTTTTAAGAGTTTGATTGCTATTCTCACCACCCCAATGTGCTATCTGCAAGCCTGGGCATTCTTTTTTTTTTTATTTTATAATTTAATTTAATTTTACATATCAGCCACGGATTCCCTTGTTCTCCTCCCTCCCGCCCCCCCCCCCCGCCTTTCCCCCAGCCCCCCCCCACACACTTTCCGATCTCCTCCAGGGCAAAGACTCCCCTGAGGATTGAGTTCAACCTGGTAGATTCAGTCCAGGCAGGTCCAGGCCCTCTGGATAAGTGAGACAGTTGATTAGCTTGATCTGTTTGGGAGGCATCCAAGCAGTGGGACTGGGTCCTGTCCTCAGTGCATGAGTTGGCTGTTTGAAACCTGGGGCTTATACAGGGACACTTGGCTCAGCCTGGGAGGAGAAGACTGGGCATTCTTATAAAGTAAGTTGTTGGGTTTTTTTTTTGTTTTTTTGTTTTGTTTTGTTTTGTTTTTTCAGGGCTGGAGAGGTGGTTCAGAAGTTAAGAATACTTGATGCTCTTGCTGATCAGAGTTTGGTACCCAACATTCATATCATGTAGCTTACGAATACCTCTCACTCCACTCCAAGAGATTCCACATCCTCATCCAGCCTCTGTGGGCACCAGCATGCACATGCATACACACACACACACACACACACACACACACACACACACACACACACGGGGGGGGGGGATGACTTCCCTCACTTCCCTTGAGCTATCTGTCCGCCTCCCTCCCCACAAAGGCACATTATTATATCTAAATCCTAGTACATATGTCGCCTCCACACTGTCTCGATAGACTTGTTCTTATCTAATCACCCCACCCGTCTTCCTCAATTCCTCCTCCTGTTTATTTGTTTGAAAAACACCATCTGTCTCTAAAGATCATACTGTAAGAATCATCCCTGTGTATTCTAGGCAGCAGGATCAATCTCCACTATGTCTGTCTCTACCCTTAGGCTGATAACCTGGAAATATGCGTATTTCACTCAGATCATGTTTGCAAGCTTCAGGCTTACACACTTGACTGTCTCCTAGACAATGTATGTTGATTAGCCCATAGATACCTGAAGTTTAGCATCCCTAACGCTGCACTTACATGTCTGACTCATCTGAAGGGTACATCACTGATGTAGACTGAGCCTACGGTGCCCTGAACTTCCCTCTGGTCTTGAATCTTCATCTGCTTTCCACAGTACAGCCTGTGCAAGAACTGCAAATCGCTACTCCTTCCACAGTGTCACTTTTTTGAAAGCCTTCCACAGCTTCCTATCACAGGTACTTCTCTTTCGTGTGTTCAGCCATTGTCCCAGTTAGACGCTAAGTACACAGTCTCAAGTCCCCGGCCTGGCTTTCATGGCACTTCTTCCTGAGACCTTGCCCCCTGTGTCAATCTCTCCTCTTCCCACTCTGCTGAAGTGCTTTGAGCTCCCAGTGCTTGCAGACCCCCTCCTCCCCTCTCCCTGCTGCTAACACTCTCTGCCTCTGGCTTAGGGATTCCTCCTACTTGACAAGTCTGCTGCCACTCAGATGTTACTGATCCTTGAAAACCTTTACTAACATCACAGTTCTGAGTCTGATTTTTATCTTATAGACTCCGTGGTGCGCTGATCTTCCTTCCTCTTTTATTTCACTTACTCTGTGTTGCTTTTTTAAGTATTTCTTAATTAGGGTTTTTTTTTTTAAATAATGGGTATCATTATGAGGTTTTTGTATGTTCTTATTCTTGTGGCCAGCCTCCTCTTACCTTCTCATGCTTCCTCCCCCAAATATTCCCCTCTACTTTCACTACATATTTCGTTACTTGCTTCCTCCAAAAACACACCTATAATCTCTTTTCCCCCATGGTCCCTTTCTAGCTTTGTGATTCCATCCCATGGGGAGAGTGTGTGTGTATAACAGGTATTTCTCCTTACAGCTCTAACTTATTTCACTTAACATAGTAATTTCCAGTTCCATCCATTTTCTGCAAAAACCATTCTCTCGTTTTTCTTTATAGCTGAACAAAATTCTGTTATTTATATATACTACATTATTTTTGTGAGACAAGGTCTCACTCTGTATCCCTAGCTGGCCTGGAACTCCTTGTGTGGATAAACTCACAGACCTGCCTCTGCCTGCTAAGTCTGAAAGATGTGTGCCACCTGTCCACATGTTCTACATTTTCTTCATTTGTTTGTCTATGGAGATCATGTTCACTGGCTACATGGATGATAACTGGATACCTGTCTTTGTTCCAAAGGCTACATATGCTGTGATGTTTTCTGTGTCCAGGGCACTTCTCACTGCCTGTCACAGAGCAGATATTGAGGAAATATACTTAATAAATGCACAGATAAATACCAAAAAAATACCAAAACTTTGCATCTAAAATCAACCACATCACTTCTTCAAATGGCTTGCAAACCTGTTTAATGAACAACTATAAAATTTCTATTGAGTTCTTATGAAGATGAGAGCCTTCCCAGTATCCCCAACATCACCCCCTCCTCTCTTCTCCATAACCCAGCCTACAACTCTAGCAGAAGCCCACTGCTCTACCAGAGGTCACACCAGTACCTGGAATTCCAGAATCTATGCTAGTATCCAGAAGCTCAGAGGCATGTCAGTTCCCAGAAACCCAGAACCCTAGAGATCACAAAGGTCACCAAAACCTCAGCTGAGACACCCTACTGACCATGAGGAGTCACCAGTCACCAGAACTACAGGCTACTCAGGCCATAAGACAAGAAAGGAAATGGAAACCAAGGGAAAAAAACATCCATCCAACAAAGATAAACTCAGAAATGGGCACATTATCCCAAACCCACATGACTAGAGGCCAGCGTAAGAACACAGTCATCAACAACAGAAGCAATGTGGCAACACCAGAACCCAGCTATGCTACCACAGCAAGCCCTGGATATTCCAACACATCTGGAGGACAAAAGATTGACCTTAAAACCAATTTCATGAAGATGATAGATGATAAATGAAATCCAGGAAAACACAAACAATTACAGGAAATGAATAAATCCCTTAAAGAAATTCAGGAAAACAAAAACAAACAATGGGAGGAAACAAATAAAATCCTTAAAGAAAGATTTTCAAAAAGCCAAGACAAAAATAAACAAACAGGAGAATGAAATGAATAAAACCATTCAAAACCTGAAAATGGAGATAGAAGCAATAAAGAAAACAGAAACCAAGGGAATCCTGGAGATGGAAAATCTAGGTAAGTGAACAGGAATTAAAAATGCAAGCATCACCAACAGAATGTAAGACATGGAAGAGAAAATCTCAGGCATGTAAGATATGATAGAAGAAATTGATACATTGGTCAAGAAATTTTTAAATTTAAAAAATTCTGACACAAAACATCCAGGAAACCTGGGACACTATGAAAAGACCAAATCTAAGAATAATAGGAATAGAAGGAGGAGGAGGAGGAAGAAGAAGAAGAAGAAGAATCTCCATTTTAAAACCTAGAAAATATTTTTAACAAAATTATAGAAGAATTTTTTCCTAACTGAAAATTATGCCTATAAAGGTATAAGAAGCTTACAGAACATCAAATAGATTGGACCAGAAAAGAAAGTCCACCTGCCACATAATAATCAAAACACTAAACATACGGAACAAAGAAAGGATATTAAAAGCTGTGAGGTGAAAAGCTCAAGTAACATAAAGGCAGACCTTAGAATTACACCGAGCTCCTCAATGGAGACCCTAAAAACTAAGAACCTGGACAGATGTCTTGCAGACTGGAGATCACAGATGCCATCCCAGACTATCATCCCCAGCAAAACTTTCAATCACCATTGATGGAGAAAACAAGATATTTCATGAAAAAGCCAAATTTAAGCAATATCTGTCCACAAATCCAACACTATAGAAAGAAAATTCCATCCCAAGGAGGCTAACTATACATATGAAAATATAGGAAATAAATAATCTCACACCATCAAAACCAAAAGAAGGGAAGTGTGTGTGTGTGTGTGTGTGTATTGCACACACACATATGCACACACACACAATCAACAACAAAATAACATGAATTAATAATCATTGGGTCATTAATATCTCTCAATATCAATGAACTCAATTCCCCAATAAAAAGACACATGATTGGATGCAAAAGTAGGATTTATCTTCTGCTGCATACAAGAAAAATACCTCAACATCAAAGATAGACATTACCTCAGAGTAAAAAGTTGGAAAAAGATTTTCCAAGCAAATGAACCCAAGAAGCAAGCTGGTATAGACATTCTGGTAACTAATAATATTTACTTCCAACAAAAATTAATCAAAAAGAGATGGAGAAGGACACTTCATACTCATCAAAGGAAAAATCCACCAAGAGGATGTCTCAATTCTGATTATGTATGCTCCAAACACAAGGGCACTCGCATTTGTTAAAAAAAAAATTGCTAAAGATTAAATCACACATCAAGCCCCACATATTAATGGTGGGAGACTTCAATCCTCCACTCCCACCAGTGGACAGGTCATCTAGACAAAAACTAAACAGAGAAATAATGGAACTAATAGGCATTATAACTCAAATGGACCCAACAGATATCTACAGAACATTTCATCTAAACACAAAAGAATACACTTTCTTCTCAATACCTCATGAAACTTTTTCCAAAACCAACCATGTATTCAGTCACAAAGCAAGTCTAATATATATGAGAAAATTCTGTCAGATGACCATGGATTAAAGCTCAGTTTCAACAACAAAAGAAACAACAGAAAGGCTACAAAAACATAGAAATTGAACAACTCCCTACTGAATGACTACTGGGTCAAGGCAGAAATAAAGAAAGAAATTGTAGTCTTCCTATAATTCAATGAAAATGAATGAACCACATGGGACACAATGAAAGTGGTGTTAAGAGGAAAGACTCAATAAAGAAAGACAGTTACAGACCAATTTCCCTCATGAATATTGATGCAAAAATGTTCAATAGGTAGCCTAACCTACAGATCCAGTTTCTGGACAGTCAAGTTTAGGCAGTAAAGGTGAAAAGCAGAAAGATGGTAAAGATATGATTGAATGAGGGGACCATGTTCCAGTCCCAGCAAGCATCAGAACTTGGCAGCTTCAGCCACATGGTCCTGGCTTTAGAGTGAAGGATAGAAAAAAGAGGTTATGGAATTTGCCTCCACAAATAAGGAAAGCTGCGTGTAAGCCACAAATAAGGAAGGCCAGGCATGTGTCAGGGATGTCCCTGAATGGAATTCTAGAGAGGCCATTGCATGAAGCTGTGGACTGCCTTACAGACTCCACAATGTTGGAGATGCCAGAGTCATGGGATCCCTGTGGAAGAAATCTGCTAACAGGGAGTGGAACTAGCCCAAGAGAAAGAACTATGCTGCAGTCAACAAAGCTGGAAAGGAATTGGAGATCTGAAAAGCATTTTGATATCAGACATGGAGATGCAGAGTTTGAACTATGACCAGCTGGTTTTTGGTCTTGCTTTGGTCCAATATTTCCTTATTATGCTCTCTTTCCTGTGTTTTGGAATGGTAATGTACATCCTGTGCCTTTAGATGTTGAAAGTTCATGATCTACTTTTGGATTTTGGTTTTATAGGGTATGACAGTTAAGAGATTTCATGAATCTCAGAAGAGACTTTTACCTTTGGACTTTAAAATATTGTTTGGGACTTTTATAGACTATGAGGACTTTTGAAGTTGGACAGAATGCATTTTTGCATTATGAAATTGCTACAAGTCTTTGGGAGCCAGGGAGTGGAATGTGTTGGTTTAAAAGAAAATGGCACTCAAAGAAAGTGACACTATTAGGAGATGTGGCCTTGTTGGAGTAGGTGTTGTCTTGTTGGAGGAAGTATGTCACTGTAGAGGTGGGCTTTGAGGTCTCATATGTGCTCAAGTCATGCCCAGTGATACAGACCACTTCCTGTTGTCTGCAAATGGATATGTAGAACACTCAGCTACTTCTCCAGCACCATGTCTGTCTGCACACCACCATGTTGCACTATGATGATAATAAACTAAACCTCTGAAAATGTAAGTGACCCCAACTGAATGTTTTTCCTTTATAAGAAAAAAAAACTCAATAAAACACTCAGAAACTGAATGCAAGATTACATCAAAATGATCACCCACCATGATCAAATAGGCTTCAGTGTAGAGATGCAGAGATGGTTCAACATACAAAAATCTGTCAACATAATCACCATATAAACAAACTATGAAAAAAACACATAATCATCTCATTAGATGATGAAAAAGTCTTTGACAAAGTCCAACACCCTTCATGATAAAAAGTATTGGAGATACAAGGACATACCTCAACATAATAAAGGCAACTTACAGAAAACCTACATCAAATTAAATAGGGAGAAACTGAAAGAAAATTCACTAAAATCAGAAGACAAGGCTGTCCACTCTCTCCCTATCTATTCAGTAGAGTACTTGAAGCTCAAGTCAGAGCAGTAAGATAATTTAAGGAAATTAAGAGGATAGAAATTGGAAATAAAGAAGTCAAAATATCTCTATTTGCAGATGATATGATAGTACACACAAATAACCCCAAAAATTCTACCAGGGAACTCCTACAGCTGATAAACACCTTCAGTAATGTAGTGGGATACAAGATTAATTCAAAAAAATCAGTAGCCCTTCTATATACAAATGACAAACTGGCTGAGAAAGAAATCAGGGAAACAATACCCTTCACAATAGCCACAAATAATATAAAATATCTTGGGTAACTCTAACCAAACAAGGAAAAGACCTATATGACAAAAACTTCAAGTCTGTGAAGAAAGAAATTGGAGAAGATATCAGAAGACAGAAAAATCTCCCATGCTCATGGAACAGTAGGATTAACATAGCAAAAATGGTAATCTTACCAAAATCAACCTACAGATTCAATGCAATTCCCATTAAAATTCCAACATAATTCTTTACAGAACTTTAAAGAACAATACTGAACTTCATATGTAAAAAGAATAAACCAGGATAGCTAAAACAATCCTCTATAATAAAAGAACTTCCAGAGGTATCACCATCCATAACCTCAAGCTTTACTGTAGGGCTATAGTAATAAAAAACTGCATGATAATGGCATAAAAACAGGGAAGTTTGTCAATGGAATTGAGTTGAAAACCCAGATGTAAATCCATATACCTATAGACACTTGATTTTTTTTTATAAAGAAGCCAGAATTATACAATGAAAAAAAAAAGAAAATATCTCCAACAAATGGTGCTGCTCTAAATTGGATGTCTTTGTGTAGAAGAATGCAAATAGATTCGTATCTATTACCCTGCACACAATTCAAGTCCAAGTATATCAAAGACCTCAACATAAAACCAGACACACTGAACTTGGCAGAAGAGAAAGTAGTGTGGAGGCCCACAAAGGTTTCCTAGTGAGATCTGAGCTTGCTTTACCCAGCAGGGCTGCCATAGAAGATTGCTTGACCATGTGTGTGGTTACCAGGTGATTGGAAAGGCTCTGTATTTGGCTGTGCTAGAGGAAGGTCTTTTGCCCCACCCCTTGGCATTTTTATAAAAGGCCTTTTAAAAGAAAGAGAAGGGGCCAGTGGATAATGACCCAGGCCCTCCCAAGGTTATTCTGTGCTTTTGTTTCTCTCCCCTTTATCCTTCTAATCTAAGTATTTCTCACTTCACCCTTCTCAAGAGTACCCTGGGGGGAAAAGTGAAAGAGGAATGTCCATAGACAAATGGGAAGGTTCCCCACAAAGTGGGAAATAGCCTTGATGCATTGACACAGAAGACAACTTCCAAACAGAATACCAATAGCACACGCACTAAAACAGACAATTAATAAATGGGACCTCACGGAACTGAAAAGCTTCTGTAAGGCAAAGGACCCATCAATGGGACACAACAGCAGCCTACAGAATGGGAAAATATTGTCACCAAATCCATATCTGACAGAGGGCTAATTTCCAAAATATATAAATAACTCAAGAAACTAGACATCAACAAACCAAATAATCCAGTTAAAAAATGGGGCATAGACCTAAACAGATAGTTCTCAACAGAGGAATCTCAAATGGCCAGCAAGCATGTAAAGAAATATCCAGCATCCTTAGCCATCAGAGAAATGCAAATTAAAATTACTCAGATTCCATCTTACATCTGTCAGAATGGCTAAGATCAAAATCACAAGTGATATCTCATGCTGGTGAGGATGTAGGGCAAGGGGAAAACTCCTCCATTGCTGATGAGAATGCAAATTTGTACAGCCACTTTGGAAATCAATATGGCAGTTTCTCAGGAAATTGGGAATCAACCTACCTCAAGACTCAGCTATATTATTCCTTGACATATACTCTAAGATGTTCCATCCTACCACAAGGACACTTGCTCAACTATGTTCCCAGCAGCTTTATTTGCAATAGCCAGAAAAAGAAAATAAAATAGCCCCTCAACTGAAGAATAGACAAAGAAAATGTGGTACATTTACACAATCATGTATTACTCAGATGTTTAAAAAAAAATGACATCGTGAAATTTGCAGACAAATAGATGGAACTAGAAAATAATTGACCTGAGTAAAGTAACCCAGACCCAGAAAGTCAAACATGGTATGTACCCACTTATAAGTGAATATTAGCTGTAAAGTAAAGGATAATCGTGCTACAATCCACAGACCTACCCAGAGAGGTTAAGTAACATGGAGGGCTCAAGGGGGAGATGCATGAATCTCTGTGGGAAGGGAAAATAGAATAGACATGGGGGTGGTAACTGGGGGCAAGAAGGGGAGACAGGAACAGGAAGTTTCAGGCAGGGGAAGTAGTGAGGATGGAGGGAGAGAATACTGGGAGAGACAACTGGAATTTGGGAGCATCTCATGAATGAGCTAGAAACCTAGTGCAATGGAAACTCCCAGGAATCTACAAGGGTAACCCTATATAAGACTCCTAGCAATGGAGGGTAAAGAGCCTGAACTGGCCAGCTCTTTGAACCAGGCAAGACTTCCAGTGAAGGAATTGAGACACCATCTCAGCCACAAAACCTTTGACCTACAATTTGTTCTGCCTTTAAGATGTCCTGAGACAGGTGTCTAGCATAATCATCATCAGCAAGGCTTCATCCAGCATCTGATGGAAATAGATGCACAGACCCACAGCTGAGCATTAGGCAGAGCTGAGGGAATCCTGGGGAAGAAGAGGGAGGAAGGATTGGAGGAGATAGAGGGGTCAAGGACACTGTAAGAAAACCCATAGAATCAACTAACATGGACTCATAGGGGCTCTCAGAGACTGAACCAATAATCAGGGGGCCTGCATGATCTGACCTAGGCCCTCTGCATATATGTTATGGTTGTGTTGCTTGGTGTTCTTATGGGACTCCTAACAGTGGGAGTGGGGGCTGCCCCTGACTCTTTTGCCTGCTTTTGGGGCCCTTTTCCTCCTACTGGGTTGCCCCATCCAGCCTTAATATGAGGGGAGGTGCCTAGTCTTATTGTAACTTGATATGCCGTGTTTGGTTGATATCCCTGGGAGGCCTGCTCTTTCCTGAAGAGAAATGAGGATGAGAGGATGGGGTAGGGGGGAAGTAGGGACTAGAAGGAGAAGAGGGAGGGGAAACTGGTTGGGATGCAATATATGAAAAAATTTTAAAAACATTCTTATGAAATCATTCTCTAACAATGATAATAAATCCTATTTCCTTATACATATCAAAATAGCTTACTGGGATATGAAGAAGTCAAAAAATGAAATTTTTTTTCTTTCACTAATTCTGCTGGCAAACAATGGTCATCTAGCCCTACCCTCATGAACTATCAGTTCATCCTTCCTCCACGATATCCACTAAACCCTGGAAAAAGCCAAATCATTTCTGACTTTCCAAATACTATTTTTAACCTCCAAAGAGTAGTTGTCTTATTCAGGTAGAAATATTTTTAAATGGGATTTTTCCTTATATGTCAGAAAACACAAGTTGAAAATACTACATTTTTTTTTAACCCCATGCTCCTGATCCCTTTCTCCCTTTCGGTGTGCCAGAGGCATGAACTTTTATACCTCCAGCTCCAGTTAGGACGATGATTTATTAAACAGACTTAAATGTGAAAGGCAGATTGCTATGGATACACTTGGGTTCACAGTCCATACCTTGGGGCTGTTTTAGTGGCAACTTCCTAACTAATTCAGAAAGGAGAAAGTTCTCTCATTATTTCAAGTTAAAGAGCTACACCTACCAGCTCTTGTCTGTATGCCACAGATATATCAAAACTAAAAATTGAGATTCGGCTGCTCACAGTTTACATAGCTGCTCAACTGTGCCATGTTTTGCATATGAACCAGGTGCAAATGACTACTGGAACCTTTACACCATTTTCAGGTAAAATCTCCAGCATTTGGAATAATAAATGAACCCTTCCTTTTCTCCCAGTGGTCCTTCTACAGTATTATTACTCAGACCATCTCCTGGTTCTCTTTTCAAATTTCCCACTCATTTTATAAAAGCAACTAAAAAATTTGAAACCCATGGGGAAAAAAAAACAAATATCTCTCTCTATTTAGTTGATGGAGAAACACTAACCCTATCCATGCACACAGAAATGACCTGACTGGCTGTCCCAATTACTTCTCAGAGTATGCAAATAAGAGGTCAACCTGAGGAGCTGGTTACGCTGATAGGTCAGATCTTAGAGCTAATGTATCCATATGACTTAAAAATGCAAGGGGTCATTTTCGCCAGCACTGTGACTGAAGAGCATACTCTCAGTGACAGTGACTGCTTACAATGGGGAAATGGTTAATGTGTACTGAACTCAGTGCTCTGCTTGGCTTCATTGACTGTGTGAAAGGATAGGTTCATTCTGAGCAAATAGAGCACAATGACTTGAAATTTAATATACAGGAATATCTTTCCTCTATGCGGAAGTTAAACCTGGAGGAAAATCTTCCTTGCCCGAAATTCCCAAGACTCTGTTCCTGATTGCAGTCCAAAGTTCCATGTAAGTCTGGTCTTGAGTTGTTTCAGGGAAGTCAAAATATGTACTTTTCTCTTTACCTTAAGAAAGAACATCTCAAATATGAAAATACACTTATTGCTAAGCCTGTAATATCATGCCTAAGAAAGATGACTATCAATAACGGCATAAATGGCAAACTTACTACCTGTGAATGTATGTTAAATATTGACAATCAGATCAAGACATTGGCAGCTTACAGTTTTAATTACTGACGACCATCTGCATGCTTTCAGATCAAATGCTTGTCACTCAAGATATTGCTAGGACCTTTGTATTTAACGGAGAGGGGAGAAAAGGAGTGGCATGTTCTAAAATACAGAAGGACTCCGGCATAACTGTATGGATTTCTAGTAAAGTTAACTCAGAAGGAGGCAAGTCCAAATCATTTGTGACCCTCATAGCAAGTCACAAAAATGATATAAAAATTCGTTGTGCATAAAAACAAAACACATTAGTAACCAAAATGTTTCCATGCAGCAGTGGTTTTAGTTTTCAAAGTGATCTCCATGTCTCCTACAGCATAGAATACTACCTACTACAAAAAAAAGGAAAAAAGAAAGAAATTGGATCTGATATAAATAATTTAAATAAAGGGGAAGGATGATTAATATTTATCTATTTTTCTTAAAATACTTATATATCAAAGTAAGTTATTTTAATTATGCTTTAAATGAAAAAAATCAGAGCTATTGTTTGTATATATTCATCCAGAGTCAGCAGAGATTAGGCAAATGGAGGAGAGGCAAGAAGGAACAGCTGTAACCCGAGTATAATGTAACTGTTGCACTCAACTGAGTGAAGGATGCAGAATAAGTACCACTCTGCCTCAAAGATATCTACATCCTATCCCCAGAACATGGTATTGCTCCTCCTGTTATTGGCAAAAGGGTAATTAAAATTACAAGTAGAATTAAGGTTAGTAAACAGTTGACTTTCCAATAGGGAAATCCATTCTCATTTACCGGCTCAATTGATTGAGTGCTTGCTTGCCTGACATGCTCAAGACCCTGGGTTCAATCCCTAGGGTTAAAAATAAGAAGTACAAGAGGGAAGAAAATTATCTATCTATGTGATACACAAAAGAAGACACCAAAACAAAGAACACACATAGTCTGCAGCAGATGGGAAGGGCAGGGAAACACACCCTCATGTAGAGCCTCCAGAAAGCACCCCAGCCCAATCCACGGCTCTCTGAAACCCATTCCAACTCTGGACTTCAAGAACTGAAGGTTTCGAAGTTGGGGATTTGCCACTAAGTTGAAAGTAATCTCTTAGCTCCACAGACAATAAACAGAGCACAGCACTTCACAGTGGAACTTGCATGGCAAGGGTCTCTAAGAGGTAACTAGAGATAAACTCAAAATGTCATGATGCAAAGTAAGGAAGACAAAAATAAAGTTTAGGGAAACTGTAGGAAGAGGCAGAAGCAAATGTATTTATGAATACTAAATGATGTTCTGCCTGCAATAGAAATAATAGCCATTGATGGGAAGATGTACTACAGTGCTGCTGTGGTTTGGATGAGCATCCTCCAAGAGTTCACATGTCAGAGATTTGGTACCCAGTATGGTACAACTAAAGAGTGGAAGGGCATACAGTGGGTGAGACCTTGTGAAAAGTCCTTCAGTCATTCAGAGTAGACCCCCAAAGAGGATGAGATAACCATCTGTCTTCTATCCTTTGCTTCTGACTTACAAGATGATTAATTTGTACTGTTACATGATCTTGCTGTGATTGCTGACCTCACTGACACCCAAAGATGTGGGACTATTTGTTGTTAGATACTTTTGCTCTTTTGGGGAGCCCACCACCCAGCTCCCAGATAAATCACACATGGAGGCTTATTCTTATTTGTAAATGCCCAGCCTTACCTTGGCTTGTTTCTTGCCAGATTTCCATAACTTAAATTATCCCATCTACCTTTTGCCTGTGGGTTTTTCCTGTTTTCTTCTGTAAATCTTACTCTTACTCCATGGCTTGCTGTGTAGCTGGGTGGCTGGTCCCTGGAATCCTCCTCCTTCTCTGGCCACTTCTTCTCTTCCTCCTAGATTTCTCCTTCTATTTAATCTCTCTGCCTGCCTGCCCTGCTATCCTTTCTCCTGCCTTGATACTGGCCATTCAGCTCTTTATTAAACCATCAGGTGTTTTAGACAGGCACAGTAACACAGAATCACAGAGTTAAACTAATGCAACATAAACAAAAGTAACACACTTTAAAATAATATTCCCCAACAACTATTTGATCTTGAGAAGAAACCATGACCAAAATAACCCTTTTCTCATTTTAACTCAGTTGCTTCCGGTACTCTGCCATAGTAACAGAAAGCTGGCTAATATAAACACTAAGACCAAACTGTGCCAGTATAAAAGTAAAGCGTAAAATGAGGTACAATATCCTTCATATGGGTAGCATGGCACACTTTCCTGAACTCTTGTACCACTACAAAACTAAAAGTATGTAAGTGATAAAACTAAAAATGAGTAACATAAAGAAAACTAAAAAACAAAATAAAGAGAACATCAATGGCTCTAGGTTTAAAAAAAAGTGACCAGTGTCCAAATGAGAATAACATTGAAAATATGGAAAAGAAACATGAGGAAAACCAAAATGAGCCTGTAATTCTGTACTCTCTAAAAGGAGAAACATTATATGTTTATATTTTCTGGAAAATGCCCTCAAGTAGAAACCATAGTTCTCAAATGGCAGATAACTAAATGTAGGTAGGTTTTGTTGTTGTTGTTGTTTTGTTGGGGGTTTTTTGTTGTTGCTTTGTTTTGTCTTTTTATTGAGTCTCAGATAATATAATGAAAATGTTTGTGTGAATTATTTTTGATGACAAAATATAAACAACCTCTGGGAGTGCAGCTCCTTTTCAACTGCAAATAGACTATGAATCTATCCTAACACTGTGATGAGCAAAAGAAAATTGCTAAGACATTTTATGGTCACTGAAAGTCAGTCAGTTCATATTGGCACAGTTCTAGGCATTATTCCTCTTTATTTCTCATATCAAATTTATTCTCTGGTAACTAAAGACAAATAAGAAGTTCTAGGGAAAATATTAAAATCATGATGGTAGGTTATAGTTGCTTTTAAAACATAAAGCTCAAAATGTAACACATGGCATTGTTTTAGAATCAACGTCTTAGTTAGGGGTTTCTAAAACTGATAAAACACTGTGACCAAAAGCAGCTTGGCAAGGAAAGGGTTTATTTGAACTTACAACTCTCATGTCTTACTCCATCACAGAGAAATGGTGGGGCTGGAATTTAAGGAAGGAACTGAAGCAAAAGCCATAGAGATATGCTGCTTACTAGCTTATTTATCATGATTAATCAATGTGCTTTCTTGTACAACACAGGACCAACTGCCCAGGAGTGGCACCACCCACAGTGAGCTGGATCCTTCCACATCAATCATTAATCAATAAAATGCCCCCCACAGACTTGCCTACAGGCCAGCTAACAGAGACATTTTCTCAGTTGTGGTTCCTCTTCCCAGATAACTCTACCTTGTATCAAGTTGACAAAAACCAACCAGGACAACCAGCCTGCTATTTAGCTCTATTCATGAAGGCAACGTGAAGGCGATAAAGGAAGATGTGCTCCTGTCAATCACACGTTATGTATGTATAAAGGCATAGAAAATGGTGTCTAAAGCAGATTTTTTTTGTATGAACACATCTCTTCTTTGAAGGTGGAGCCATTATGAAGACATCTTTTATCTAATTCTTAGTAATTTTACATGGTTTCCTCCAGAGGTAATTTATCTGGTTTCTTCACTATCACTGACAAACAGTGAGGCTTTAAGAGGCTGTCCAGAAAGATCCTATCTCAAAAAATATATATATATATGTCCAATAATGTATGACCCTAGGAATGTCATACACAGAAACACAATAACAGACAGGAATCAGAAGATACAGATATAATTTGGAAATCACTAAATCTCAGCATCTCAATGATGAAAAGTCCCTCAGATCAACAGCCAACAGAAATCAGAAAAATCCAAGGCCTATTTCCCCACCCTCGCCATTCCATAGTTGCCAGTAGTTCTTGCTGTCGTGTTGAGGCCTCACAGTCTTTCCCCTGCCCACACTGGCATGTCTGTTGGTGTTGTCTTTGTTCAGCTCATGTTTTGGCAATCATGTTGGTGAGACTTTATGGATGTAACTTCTGAGACTTCTAGGAGAAATAATCTCACAGCAAACTCTTGGATCTTTTAAGTACACCAATTTGTTATCCAATACCAAATGGTCAGTCCTGAAAACATACATAGAAGTAACATACAGACTGAGTAAGTCATATTTACGAATATATATATATATGTGTGTGTGTGTGTGTGTGTGTGTGTGTGTGTTCATATGCATATGTGTATATGCATGTAATAACAATTAATGAAAATAAGAGGCCATGAATTTAAAATAAAACATGGAGGGGTATATGGGAGGTTTTGAAGGAAAAAAAGGGAAAAGAAAAATGATGTAATATAGTGATAATCTCAAAAATGAAAGAAAAAATGGCCCATGTTCTGGAACGGCTGTCATTCAACTCTAGTTGGTCAGCATCTATGAGTCACAGCTCACCATCCCCCAAGTAGGTACAATTTTTTTGTTTCTACTCTAACTTCTACCCATATTCACATTCTGTTTCCTAGATGTCTGTTCCATGTCCAACCAATTTCCCACATTAATTCTTAAATATTAGACATCATCTATCACATCACCCTACTGGATAATATCTTCCTTTACAAAACTAAGAAGGATATATGAGAGTGTGTATCCTTGTTTTTATATCTTGAACCCTACTACATATGTTGATTATTATCTATTTTCTTATCAAATATGTGTTGAGTGTCCAATGCATTCAGGCAAACAGAAGAGGAACTCTGTCATCAGGAAGCCTAAATTCTAGTGAGACAGAAGACAAAGAGGTAAACAGCCAATAAGACTAAAAATTCTGAAAAGTAAATGCAAATTTGGGTGATTATTTTTATGATTTTTTTAATATAATATCTATAAAACACAAAGATTATATATAGCAAGAGCTGGAAGAGTGATTCAAAAAAGTAAGAGAAAAGCTCCACAGGTGGGAAAAAAATATGACCTCTCCAAACCCCACAAGTCAATACCATGAAGTATTAATGAGAGAGAAGGTAAGTGGCCAAAATGGCACTGGAGAAACAGACAGGTCCAAGAGAATGGCATGGGATTTGCGTTCTAAATTCAATAGTATTCCATGTGAGAATTGGCAAAACATACAATCAGTTTGATATCATTTAACACTTGAATACCCATCCACTATGTTCTGCTACAATGGGATTGCTCACTTTCAAGGTCTTCCTTAACATTTTGACTGGACACATTATCATTATAGAGATATGGGTGGAGGCAAGACAAGAATAGAAACAGATAACTGAGGAGGCTCTTTAAAGGAAGTGATGGAAACCCTCCTCCTTCAAGAGGATCTATCAGTTTTGTAGCCTCCATGGGCACCAGGTACGTACATGGTACGCAGACATATGCAAGCAAATACACATACACAAAATAATTTTTTAAAAAATTGCTAGGGAAAGAGCAAAGAAGGCAGAGTCTAATTAGAAAGGATTTGAGGTCAAAGGAGACTCAATCCCCTGCACTGCATGATGAACATGTAGACACCTAAGGATTAAAATGCAGTGGCTGCGGCAAGCCTGTCCAGCCTACTCCAGAGGTTTTTACACTCTCGTCAGTAGACAGCTGAGCTCCTGCAACAGCGCCTTGGGGCCGCTGCAGGTTCCTTCCTTAGAACAAAAGTTACTGAAATTTAATCCATCTTATGAACAAGGGCTTAAAATAAGATGTCATTTGAAAGATAATTGATCAAAAGAGAACAAAAGGTAACGGAGAAATCTTACCATATCAGCTTATTAAATGTCAGAGTACCTGACGAATCCATATATAGTGAGTACTCTTAATTATGTCCCACAATGGATCCTCGGGCAGAACATGATGATGAATTATGCCTGCAGCACAGTCTCAGGATACTAAACAAGTTTGTCATTGTTTCGCAGCCTCCCGGCAATGATAAATTAAGTAACTTCTTTTACTAAATCCTTCAGGAATTTCAATACCATCAAATCTTGATTTTTTTTCAATTATTTTAATGAATATAGTCCATAGTCAATAGGACTGATAAACCTGAGACACCTCAAACCTGTTTTAATAAAACTGACTCGCAAAATAGAAAGGCAAGAAACCAGCAGATAGCCCTTGACAGCTGTGCAGACTAGCTCTGTGTAGTCGGTAAACAGTGGTTTTCACAAAGAGCTTTCCTGAGTTTGTAGATATGCAAAATAAGACATGAGCAATGTTTTTAATTAAGAAAGTAAAATTCAAGGACGCAGCCTATTTTTTTATGAGAGCAAAAGCAGGTGGAGCAACATGAAAGAGTAATCATTTCATGAGAAATCTGTTACTGAATTAATCAAAAGCAAATTTTTTTTCTGAAGGATTTTTTTTTGGAAAGGGCATAATGATATGTATAACCTCCAGTAACCTACATAAATATGTATTTTTGTGTTGTTACTTAGCTTGGTTCTGTTCTCCATAATCAGTCTCTGTGGTTCTTTTCTCTACCATGGGGTATCTCTCCTTCAGTACTCTTGATATTTGTGCTGGACACATCATTGCTGTGGAAAACTGTCCTCTGTACAGGAGGGTTGTTGACAATGTTCTTGGGCACTATTGGCACGTTAGATGCTGATAGCAACACTTCTCTGTCACCAGCTCTAATAATCAAAATTATCAGGGCCAGTGAAATGATTCCATGGATAAAGGAGCCGTGCCAAACAACCTGAGTTCGATCCTTGGGACCTCATTGTGGAAGAAGAGTGATGATTCCTGCAAGTTGTCCTCTGATCTCCAGTCCTACACTGTGGCAGTCACTGAGAGAGAGAAAGAGAGAGAGAGAGAGAGAGACAGAGAGACAGAGAGACAGAGACAGAAAGAAAGAGACAGAGAAACAGAGACAGAGAGAGAGATATTATACATTCCAATAAAAAAAAGTAATGATAAAGTTTTCACCCGATGGGTGCAATCTCTCCGCTTTGAGCTAATGCTGTAAAACATTGAGCAGCTTTCCTCCTCTTGTTCTCAGCTGCTATTTTCATAGTTCTCAAGGAGGCACTTGGGCTCTCATGGAACAGATGAGGGTGCTATGACATTCAGACCAGCTGCTCAGGGAACTAGAATAGAGAGAAGGAAGTAAACACATCTCAGATGTAACTAAATAGCATGACAATTGGCTCAATACACGCAAATAATGTTCAAAACCCAGAACAGTTCTGCTGCCCTGTAACTGAAGCCTGGTCATAAAAAAGAGCCATTGACCTTCATGTGAGGAAATGGCAAATAAGAGCACTTCTTAAAATGCTGTTGTATCTGAGTCCTTCTATTAAAATCAGCAGCCTGGCAAAGCTACATGAAAAGCCTTGTCAAGACATTAAAGGCGGGCAGCTCATGTTTGGCTGTGTTCATTTTACATGTTGTTGTGCATTACGGTACCAGTTTTAAAATGAAATGTCAGTGAGAAAAATACCAAAAGGGCAGTGTTTTAAGGTAGAGCTAAACTGCCACCTAGAGAATATAGAAATGACAGCACCCTGGCCCTCTGTAGGTACTACAAGGAAAACACTGGTTTAATTCAAAAGCTCAGAAGCCATGTGAAATATTTTAACATATCCTTAAGCTAATTTCACTACTTTTTTAAAAAAAAGTTTTAACTATGCTTTTAAACTTTTTGGATACCATGAGCCAGCACACAGTCTTTTAGAAGTTAAAAATGATAGTTGTCACAGCTGAACAAAAGCAGAGTGTCTATATGGAGGACACTGTACTATGAACATTGCAAAACAGCCACGCTTGGGTGTTAAGACTTTAATTTCCAGATAGAAAAGTCATTCCTGAAAATGAATTTGAAAAATAATGAGTCAGATCAAGTGGCAGATGTTTTTAAGTGTTTATCGCCTTTCCTAACAATCATTCCTCCAAATGAAGTCAAATTTACCACATCATGGCAGCTAAAACCCAGTAGAATCTTTAACTTGGGGGAGGAAAGGTTATTTAGACTGCCCAGTGGAAGCCAATGGTGGGAGTCAAAAGTCTAACAATAACTTAAGTTTGAACTAAATCATAGAGCACATCCAAAATTTCCAGGGATGTATGAGTCTCCTTTTCTAAATGTAATAGTATAATTGAACACGCATTAGGTTCTCCAGACCATAAACCATTGCCTGGTTAAGGTAGGCATTTGGGAAGCTAAATGAACTCTCTTAGGCCATGAGGGTCCCATTTAGTAAATTACTACTTCAGTGCACTGCACGACACCCTTGTGGCCTAGTAGTGGATTCCAAAAGAGCTTAATTTACACACTGGGAGAATCTAGTGCTCATTAGAAGAGAAGGATGTCTGCTCACATATCTACACTGAACAGAAAGTACCATGTCCACCGAAAAGGAAAGTGGCTTAGAGAGTCAAACGTCACTGTCACAAAACAGGAGACCCACAAGATCGGGCCTGCAGCTGCCAGATCACATAACATGAGATTTCACCTTAAACTTTGAGCTGCTTACTTACCTTGTCTATTTCCTGATACCGTTTTCTGTAGTTTTGCAGAGTCGGAGGTTCACCAGTTCCAAGGGGTTTTAAAGTGGGGAGGGTACACGTCAGAGGTGTTTATATGCCCCTCCCACATATACGCATCAAATCAAATTATTTAGGGCTGAAATTTCCCTTTTCTTCCAGACATTTTTTCTTCCTTATACTATGTGTTTCAACAATTTGCAATGTTTTTCATGGAGTTTGCCTTCCAGAATTCACCAGAAAGCATCGACCCTTACACCCAAATTTATCTAAAAATAACACTTTCCAACAAAACAGAAACATATGTACTTTTATCAAAGCCTCGTTTGTGAAACATATTCTTTTTTTCAGTACCTTTCTTAGAAAAACCATTGTTTGAAGATAAAACAACATCATGAGGGGGGTGCTTCTAGAATGAAAATCCTGTGGTAATTGGGTCATGTATATCTTTTTTTCCTTTTATGGAAAATAGATTTTTTTTCTCACATAATATATCCTGATTAGATTTTTCTCTCCATCTACTCCTCCCATTTCCCCCCCACATCCTCTCTAATCCAAATCCACTCTCTTTCTGTCTCTAATTAGAAAACAAACAGGCTTCTAGGGATAATAATAAGATAAAAAGATAAAACAAAAACTAACAGATCAGAATAGGACAAAACAGTCAGAAGGAAAAGAGCCCAAGAAAAGGCACAAGAGACATAGACTCACTCATCCACACACTCAGGAATCCCATAAAACAGTAAACTGGGAGCCATAAATATGCAAAGGACCTGTAGGGTAAAAAGAGAGAAGAAACATACATACATATATAATGATAAATTTTTTTAAAGTAAAAGGAAAGTCCTGGCATGATATTATAAGAAAAGGACATCCAACGATGCCCTTGAGTTAGTTTTCTGTTGGCCATCTACTGCTGGACAGGCAGCCTACATATAAGAGAAGTTTGTTTCCCCAGTGAGACTCCCTTGTAGCAAACTAAATTTTCCTTTGCAAGTGGTTATTAATTGGAGTTATTTTGGGTTTAGGGGTGGGGGCATGTTCCACTTCTCCTTTCAGGTCTAGGATCCTACCTGGTGCAGACCCCTGTTCATCCAGTGCATGCTGCCTCAGTCCCTGAGAGTTCATATAAGCTTTGATCATGTTGATTCAAAGGGCCTTGTTTTCTTGGTGTCCTCCATCCCCTTTGGATCTTATATTCTTTCTGCCTCCTCTTCCACAGGGTTCCCTGAGCCCTGAGAGGAGGGATTTAATAGAGACACCCCAGTTAGGGTTCCATGTTCTAGGATCTCTTATTCTCTGCATGTCTGGCTGTGGGCCTCTGTATTTGTTCCCATCCGCTGCAGGAGGAAGCTTCTTTCATGATGGCTGAGCAAGTCACCAACATATGACGATATCAGAACATCATTAGGAGTCATTTTATTGTTAATAATTTGTTTGATTGCTTGATTATTTTTATTTTGTTTAGAATAGTATTATTCGGTTTTACCTTAGGTCCTGGGCTATCTAGTCTCAGGTTCTTGGTCACCCAAACAGTGTCAGGTATGGGTTCCACCTCATGGAGTGGGCCTTAAGTCAAATCAGATATTAATTGGTTATTTCCACAAGCTTTGTGCCACCACTGCTGTAGGCAGGACACCATTGGAGATCAAAGGGTTTGTGGCTGGGTTGGCATTTACGTTTCTCATTTAATAGCATAGGGAGTAATTTCATGTACCAAAGACTAGAACATAGGGGTGAAAAATCACTGATGTAGGCACCAGCTCAATGAATTCTGTAGGTGTTGTTTTCAGCAATGGAGCCTTATTGTCAGTTTGTGGAGAGCAAATTATAGTCTTGGCAACAGCCTGGGTTGTTGGGAGATTATGATCCCTTTGGCCAACAACTCAATTGGATGTAACCCAATCCCATTACTGGAAGCTTCATTTGGTGACAAGAGATGGCCAGTTGGAACTCTATCTCCCCCATAATTTGGAGATTTCACTTAGATCACCTTCATATATGTATATATTTTAGGAAGCTTCTACTGTATTAGGTTTCTATGTGGCTCCTCAAATGCACCTTAATTTTAGCTGTCCCACCATGTATTCCTTCCCTCCTAACCTTCTTCCCTTATCCTCCCCATATTACCTCCTATTCAAGTCCCCTATCCATCCATACCTATCTACTATATTTCCCTTTTCTAACAAAATCTATCTGCTCCCCCTAGTCTTTTACTCTATACTTAACCTCTGTAGTTCTACTGATTGTAGCTTGGTTACCATTGACTTAACAGCTAATATCCACATATAAATGAATACATAGCATATTTCTTCCTGGGTCTGGTCTGGGATACCTCATTTAGGATGACTTTTTTCTAGTTCCATTCACTTACTTGTGAATTTCTTTTTTTCTTTTTCTTTCTTTCTTTTTTTTTTGTTTGCTTTTTTGAGTTTTTTGAGACAGTGTTTCTCTGTGTAACAGCCCTGACTGTCCTGAAAATCACTCCGTAGACCAGGCTGGCCTCAAACTCACAGAGATCTGCATGCCTCTGCCTCCATGAGTGCTGGAATTAAAGTTATGCAGCACTGTGAATTTCATGGTGACATTTTTTAGTGACTGAGTAATTCTTCATTGTGTAAATGTACTACCCTTTCTTTATCTATTCTTCTGTTGAGGGACATGTGGGTTGTTTCCAATTTGGGGTTATTATGAGTAGAGAAGTAATGCACACAGTTTAAGCATCCTTTGGATATATGCCCAAGAATGGAGGAGCTGGGTCTTGAGGTAGATTAATTCCCAGTTTTCTGAGAAACCACCATATTGATTTTTGTAGTGGTTATATAATGGATGAGCATTCCTCTTACTCCACACCCTTTCCAGCATGAGCTATCACTTGTGTTATTGATCTTATCCATTCTGATGGGTGTAAAATAAAATCTCAAAGTAATTTTAATTTGCATTTTCCTGATAGCTAAGGATATTGAACATTTCTTTGTACTTCTCAGTCATTTTTTTTCCTCTTTTGAGAATTGGTTTTTTTGTTGTTGTTGTTTTTTGTTTTTGTTTTTTTTTTTTTTTTTTTTTTTGGTTTTTCGAGACAGGGTTTCTCTGTGTAGCTTTGCGCCTTTCCTGGAACTCGCTTTGTAGACCAGACTGGCCTTGAACTCACAGGGATCTGCCTTCCTTTGCCTCCCGAGTGCTGGGATTAAAGACGTGTGCCACCACCGCCCGGCCCGAGAATTCTTTTTTACATCTGTACCCAGATATTTTAATTGAGTTATTGGCGTTTTCTTTAATATTCAATTTCTTTAGTTCTTTTTATATTTTGGCTATTAGCCCTCTATCAGATGTGTAGCTGAGAAAAATCTTTTCCATTCTGTATGCTGATTGATGGTGTCCTTAGCCATGCAGAAGATATTTAGGTTCATGGGGTCCTATTTATTAATTGTGGCTCTAAGAGCATGGGTTAATGATGTCCTGTTCAGAAAGTGTTTTCCTATGCCGATGTGCTAAAGGCTATTCCCCACTTTCTCTTGTATCAGGTTCAGTGTATCTGGTTTTATGTTGGAGTCTTTGATTCACCTCAATTTGAGTTTTGTGTAGGTTGATATGTATAGATCTAATGGGATTCTTCTACATGCAGCCCTCCAGTTTGACCGTCACCAAATGCTGAAGACACTATCCTTTTCCAGGGTGTATTTCTGGCTTCTTTATCAAAAATCAGGTGTCTATAAGTGTGTGGATGTGGGTTCTCTGGAAGTGCCTGTCTGCCGGAGCTGGGGGCTGGAATAAATTAAGGAGTTGGGGAAAGGAAGTTTGGAGGGGAAGGTCTGTATGATGCACTGGGGAAAAGGGGAGCAGGAAGGGAGTTGAGAGCACAGCAGGTGGTCTGCTACAGACCTGGGGATTGGATTTGGAGGAGAGGAGGGAGGGGTGAAGATCTGCTTCCCTAGCCATTCTTTGTTCTACAACAAAATCTAACATTGAATTTCACTAAGGATTTTCCTTGTCAGCTGTTGCCTTACTGAAACCTAGAGAAAAACTCAAGGTTTCCTTTGTTCTGAGAATTCTGTGTCAGCACCTATGGAATTTGAATCAGAAACATAAATGGTATTTCTGGATCTTTTTACCTAAACCTGAGCATGTACACAAGCAGTAATTTTATGACTAAAATCTACCCCCGTATCCCTGTGAGACTAATATCATTTTACATGTCTCTCTTTAAACACTGCCTCCTAATGATAACTTATATATTCATATAAATCACAAATGATAGTTATTTATATCAGGAAATTTTATCTTCTGCCTTAGAGCTATGCATTTGCCTAATTCCAGATGATGTGAAACAGAACCACTCTTTATACAGTAAATATGTTGAACTTCTCTAATGCATATTTTGACTGAAAAAAAATATGACTTTTTAAAACCCAAGAAAAGACCTTAGTTGGGAAGAATAAATTTCCCATGCATTTCAGAAGTCTTAGTCTAAAATATTCTGAGGGTCATTTCAGTAATGGCAACATGTTACTGAAAATCAAATAAGTACCCCTCCAGTTTGCCAGATGAAGCTTAGAAATGGGGAGGTGGGAGGGGACTCTCACCTCTCCCCTTGGTGTTTATCTTTAGGAACTGATTGGTAAGATTTTGTTTTGTGGGATTTTGTTTGTTTGCTTATTGTGTTAAGTGTAAACTGATAATCTTTTATAAGAAGTAAATAGAAGCATTGAGTGCCTTTGTCTGTAAAAAAGTAATAAATGAACCCCTATATTTCTATTTTAAAAAATCAGCATTGTAACAATCATTTTTAAAAGCATAGTGAACAGACATGTGGAAGAATAAGTCCAATCAAAGGACTCCCAAATAGTAGGATAAACTGTCATCAAAAGAAGTGATGTAGGACCAGTGGGGTGGTTATGCCTATGATCCCAGCACTCAGTAAGCTAAGGCAAGAGGATCACAAGTTTGAAGCCATCCTGGATTACAGAGATACCTTTGTAACACGAATCTTAGAAGGTCTTATTAATACTAATAAACCCAGAGTCAGGCATTGGGTGAACGCTGAAAGATCAGAGAAACAAAACAAGCCATATCCAACCTCAACCTCACCTTGCCAACTTCTAGCTGATCTTGTTTCCTCAAACTGGAAGCCTCTGAGTCCTCATCTGAATGGACTAAAAAGCCTAAAAGCCTAAAAGCTTAAAAAGCCTAAAAAGCCTCTAGTTCCTGGTCCTCATGCCTTATATCCCTTTCTGCTTCCTGCCATCACTTCCTGGGATTAAAGACATGTGTCTTTCCCAAGCAAGACGTGAGATCCCAAGTGCTGGGATTAAAGGTGTGTGCCACCATGCCTGGCTCTGTGCAGTATGGCCTTGAACTCACAGAGATCTGCAAATGGATCTCTGCCTCTGGAATGCTAGGATTAAAGGCTTGTGGCTACCACTGCCTAACCTCTATGTTTAATATAGTGTCTGTTCTGTTCTCTGACCCCCAGATAAGTTTATTGGGGTGCACAATATATCAACCACATACCTTTTGTGATATAGATGATAAGGGTAAATCATATCTACCTAGTGATCAATCTATGTACCAGGAACTACACAAGCTATTTTGTATGTGTTTTTATTCATGTAGATTCATACAACCCCTTATCGGAACTAAATCATATACCTCTGTTTGGTAAGTGAGTTTCGTAAATAACAGCTACCCCAAATTCTAATGTTAGTTCCAAAAGGGCTAAAGCAGGGAAAGTTAGAAAAGTAGCAGAATTTTAAACATAAGTTTGGGAAGGGGTTATGAACAGGACATGACTGAAGCCTAATGTTTATAAAACAGAAAGCAAAGAGCTACAGCAGCATATTTCTTTGCCACAGAGCTAAGCAGATCTTTAGAAGCTTTGAGGTTACCTTAAGATCTTAAGTTTAGAATCACTGTAAACACAAATGGAAGTCACTAGGGAGTTTTAATCATGAGAGAAAGATGATTAAATGTGATGTCTACAGGGTGGTTCTGCCTCTAGAGACAGAATGAACTGGATAGCAGTAAGAAATAATGACAGTGAGGTAATTTGTTTAAGAGCTTTAAGCCAGTGAAAAGCTAAAAGTGGCCTAAATCAGGACAGAAGCAGTGGTAATGAAGGGAAGTCAAGGGGTTCGAGAGGTATTTAAAAGTTACCATGCATGAAGTTTTTGTTTAGGATTGGATATAGAAAAGCAGGAGGAAAGAGATATGGTAAATAACTCCTACTGCCTTGCTCATGAAGCTTCACATTGTTAATGATTCGGAAGAGTGCAATAGGGGAACATCCACAGAATGAGGAGGACAATAGGGGGAAATGATGAGTTCAGCTACAGGGATGCTGATTTTGAGGCTTCTAACAAAATGCATCCAACAGGAGATATCAAGAGATTTGAATATATTGGTATGAAGATCAGACAAGATGCACACTTGAGGGCAAATCAGCATATAAATGGTTATTGAGGCAGTGAAAATAAATGAGAATGCCTGACATCCTGTGTAGTGTAAGAACATCTGAGCGCCTAGGAGACAGCCCAAAAGAGCACTGAAACTTAAGTGCCACAAACTGGAGAATGAGAAAGAGCAAAAAAAAAAAAAAAAAATTGTAAGGGAAAAGGAAAATCAGTAATTATTGCACCAAGCCAAAGGAACATAATGTTTCAGGAAGAAAGATTTGATTAAATAAGCAAAATGTCCTCTAAGATTAACAACCTTTTGACTGATTTTTTTTCCACTGCATTTAATAAAACAAATGCTTGTTAGATCCGGTCTAGGTGTAGTGAGAGGCCCAAGGACTAGAGTTTTATTGTGGATTCAGCAATGATGAATAGGGAAAAAAATTAGAAGCTACATTCATAACTAAACTTTCAAGAATTTTGGGAAGAAATGATGTATGATGACAGCTGAACTATAACACAGGTTTGAAACAAAGAGTTTGGGAGGAGCGTTATTTGTAGTATGTTATATAGGTAGAAAAGCTTGGGAACTTTAATTAATGGGGAAAATCTGAGTCAAGGACAAAGAATATTATAGAAAAGGGGAATAAAACACCATGCAATATGGCAGTTTCCTATGTGAACCTAACTGGGCCACAGAAGCCCAGGTATTTATCCAAACACTATTCATGCATTTCCACTAGTGTCTGAATAAATTTAGCATTTGCTCTGAATAAAGCAGGTTGCCCACCCTGATGTGAGAACCCTCATCCCATCAGCTGAAGGCCTTAATAGAATAAGGCTGACCCTCTCTTCAGTAAGAGAGAATTCTTCCTGCCTGACTGCTTTTAAACTGGGCATCAGGTTTCCAGAGTTGTTGTTACTGGGACTCATTCTAAAACAGTGGGAGGAAGCAGGAAAACATGAAGGTTTGTTGAGGTCAGGAGTAGCTGGAACCACACAAGCTAGCTTTAAGATTTTACCAGGTGTTGTCAGCAGACTTTGTATGCAGGCAAGTATAATAATGAATTCCTCCAAGACTAACATTTTATAATGAATAAGAACTGGTATAGTCCATAATAATAAACTTAAAGACAATCACTTCCATGAGTATCTCAATAGATACAGGAAAAGCATTTGACAAAGTTCAACTTGACTTTATGATAAAAGGCCTAAAGAAATTAGGATAAGATAGGATATACCTGTATATAATACGAAATGGAGAGAAAAACTAAGATAATTTCTCCTAAAATCTGGCATGAAGCAAGATTTCTTGCTTCTCCAATTTTATTCAATATAGTGTGCTAAGTCTGAGCTAGAGCAGGAAGTGAAGAGAACAATAATTAAAAGGATAAATTGAAAGGAAGAAGTTAAACTATCCTATTTGCTAGTGACATGAGCTTCTGCATCTAATAAACACTTTCAATAAGGTAGCAGAATATAAAATCAACATATAAAACTCAGGAACTTTTATATATGCCAATGGTTAACTTGCTAAGAAAGGGATCAGAAAATGTATCTCATTCACAAATAGCCTCAAAAAGAACAAAACATCTAGGAATAGTTAGTCAATGAAACCTTCAAGACATCAAATGATTGAAAGAGCTTCCTTGCTCCTGCATTGACCAAATGTGTATTATAAAAGTGGCTAAACTACCAAAAGCAATCTACAGATTCAATGCAGCCGCCATCAAGATCCACTAAGAAGAAGGAACATACGGTGTTTGTCTTTAAGAGAGCCTGGGCTACCCCCCTCAATATAATGTTTTTCTATTCCAACATTTTACCAGCAAATTCACCGATTTTACTTTTCTTTATGGCTGGATAAAATTCAATTATATATGTGACACATTTATTATTATCCATTCATCAGTTGACAGACATCTAGGTTGATTGCATTTCCTTGCCTTTGTGAAAAGCGCATCAATGACCATTTATATATAGGTATCTCTGGTAGGGGCTAGGGTCCTTTGAGTGTAAGATGGAATCTCAAAGTCATTTTCATATATTTATGTATATCTAAAAGGCATGAGAATGTGTCCATCACTTACTAATCTAAACGGGATAGGGAGAGGAGCTGGGAAAACAAAGCCAGGATTTCGGGGAAACTTTTCCTCAGTCCTTATCTCCTCTATTCAGTGACATGACTACTGTCCCCAGTGCAAAACATTATAACAGATTCACAAGTACAGTGAAAAATTAGAGAATGTCATTACTTCTGACTGCAGAGAATCTAGGAAGGCCTAGATGTCAGGGCCGCATAATTAAATTTAAAGAATGTCGCAATGTATGCTTGGAATAGATGTGCTGGCATTGGGTCTTTATGGAAAAAAGTAGAAGAACAGAAAATATTTTTTTCCAGCACAGCAAAGGTTTTACCTTATTGAGAGTAGAAGAATCCCAGGAAGGGGTGAAGGACAGCAGCAGAAGGAAACTCTGAATGTAGAGAAAAGATGAAAATGCAGAGAACATTTTTCTTGAAGAGAGCTCGGGATTTTACCACTTGCCAGTGGGCTACAGAAAATACAACAGGCAACTAAGGGATGGTGAGAGTAAGAGAAATATGAGCCTACACATGCAATAACAGTTAGTGGGGGGAGAAGAGGCCATGAATCTAAAGGAGAGCAGGGAGGGATGTATGGGAGGAAAGAGAAGGGGGAAGTGTTATCAAATTATAAGTCCAAAAAGGAAGAAAAAAAAACTTCAAAGAAATAAAGAAGAATGGTAACTCCAGCCCTGTTTTTATTCTCAAAGATTGTTTAGATTGTCAAGGATGTTTTGTGCTTCCGAGTGAATTTTAAGATTTTCCTTTTCAATTTCTTTGTAGATAACAAATGATTAATGATTATACATTAACAAATCTTTTTCCTGAACTTCTATGCCTAGAAAGACCATTTATATTCAGCATACACTCCTACAATAATATTTTCTTTTTCCTTCATTTTCTGAAAATTCTGATCATTCTTTTTCACAACAACAACAACAACAAAAATCCAAATTTCAGCTGTGCCCAGAGAGGACACATATCTGAGTCTCGATGATTAGCAAACTTGTGTCACTAACCATGAGTCCCCTCTAGGCAGGAGGATGAGGGGTCAGCATAGCAAGACCCTTTTCAGTGAAAAATGAGATAGGAACAAGCATTCCGCTGAGCAGAAGAGTCTTAAAGAACTACAAGCTTGCACTTTTAGATAAGCTGAATTAAATGTCTTCATTTTTTTTATAAATTCCATTTTGACCAACGTCTTCATTGGGTCATTGGGATGTCGCTTTTCAGCAACAACAGCAACAAAATGAAAACTTTGAGAGTTAAAATTCAAAATAAACAAGCAAAAAAGAAAACCTCTAGTTATGGCTGCTTTAGATAAGACAATGATGAAGTGAATGAGACTATATGTGTGTGTATATGTATATATAATGTGTATATATTTTTTGAATAAGGTTTCAGCTGTATTTTCAGAAAAAATGTTAGTAATATTAATTTATTTATCAAAAAGTGTGATTAAGTGTCACCATTTAATAATCTATTCTATTGCCTGTATTCACCAATTTTATTTTAGGAAAGCAATCAACTTCATGATCATATTATCTCCCCAGCATCCAACAGAACTTTCTAGGTGCCCCCAATTTACATCATTGTTACACTTAACAAAAAGGAATAATATTGTCGTCTGGTTTTTAATAATTCATAAAGGTCTCATGATGTGTTTCAGGACACTTCTCAGCATGTGCTTTCAATGCACTATTTAAATATCTCTCTTTAAACATTTTGACTTCCTCCTTCTCTCTATTTATTTAAAGTTCATCCACAGAATTTTGCCGGCAATTATCCCATGGCTGTGGTATTTTGTTACTAATCATGCAGCATTCACTGGCTTCATTTGCAGCTTTAGCTACAGATATTAGATGAAACCATCTACAGATATGACTTTCACACCTTGCTCTAATGCCTTTCATCTACACCAGGTGGTGTGGATGTTGAAAAATTTAGTTGAATTGTATGTGTGACTTCTGGAATCATGACTTTATGATATAAGTGTGTCAGGTGGCTAATTCTCCCTCTAACAATATCATATAACAGCAACAAGCAATTCCCTCCTGTAAAGATTTTTAATGAGAAGCTTTAGGCCAAATAAAATCAGGATAAAAAATAATCGTATACCCTCAAAACCAACCACATATCACCGGAGAGCTGAGTCTTAAAGGTTTTAAAAAAAATGGCTTGTGTTTCCACTAAGAAGTTTCTGTAATTTAGAGGAAAGAGTTGGGAAAATAAAAAGAGATTATATTGGAACAATTTGAAAAAAAAGGAAAACATAGACTGATAAAGTGGCTTTAAGTGTACATCAGCCATTAGTTTCTAATAGCCTAGAATTTAATATCTGTTTCATTGATAAACTTTACCAGAGGTCTTCAGAACCCAAGTGTAGGGTATATTTGTACTTCATTAGGGGGTGGATTCTAATATGTTCCTGCTTTCACTCCTGTTCTCCTCTCCATGTCTTACATAAAAATGTACGTATGTATTTCTATAACACATAGGAAAGGCTGACTCCAAAGAAATGCATGCCTTGGTAGTGGTATCCAGGAATATGTACAGATAGGAAAATGAGCAGTGTAGCGTGGACAAAGGACTGACCAACCAAGTTGATACAAATTCTCCATTCTCCTCCTATGTGAGAGACTCAGACTAGGTAAGAAATCCATCCATGCCAGAGTCAACTTCCAAAGATATAAACAGAACAAGGGTGCTCACACATAGCAAAACAAAACCCATAAACATGCTTTATCACTATGTGTTTGGGTCAGCTGTGAGGAGCCATTTAGGTGATAAATCCCTAGGCTGAGTAGCCAAGAGAACTGTACCATAAGTCAGTGTTAACCATCCATTCAGCATATATATACCCATTCTGTGGCTAGCAGCACATCCTATGGAATATGCAATATTGAGTAAAATGAGCAAAACCTCTGGGTTTACAGAATGTACTTTCAGTGTGAGAGCCATATAACAAACACTGAGTGGTTATAGCTTATAGGGATAGATAAAAGGGGATGGGATGTCCCTGAAAATGGCCACCTGTATTCCATTTCTCCCTTTAAGAAATACGCTCTATTTTTTTCTCCTTGAATACAGGTTAGCCTTCTGACTTGCTAGACTAACAGAATAGGTGAACTCCAGGCCTTACAGAAGGAAGAAGGGGAAGAAGAAGAGGAGGAGGGAGGAGGGTGTGTATGTGATTAAAAAAAAGAAGCTGCAGCAGCTGTGTTGAGCCTCTGAGAACCCAGATACCCAACCAGAAGGGTTTCCAGGCTATTCTTCTCCAGTGGGTGCCCACTTTGAAATGTGATAGAGAGGATGATAGGAGTTAAAAGCAAGGGTCACTCTCCTCAGTTCCCACCTGCATTCAGACATGTGAGAGACCTCAGCTGATGCTTTACACAGAATAAAAGCCCCAAACCTGGAAATACCATGAGGAACATAGATTGCTGCTAATTTTAAACAATTAAATGTATGGGATATTTAGGTAATGCTACAAATTACTAAAACCTCAGGGAGGGAGGGAGGGAGGGGTATATTAGAAATTATATAAGTGGAGAACCTGTTGTTCTCCATATCTTTTCTGAGGATAGAACAAGAAGGAAACATTTAAATAGCGTAAGGAGAGAAGCAGTTGCATTGGGTGAGAAATAACTAAGGTAAGCAGAACTAACCCTACAGGCTGCTGAAAAGGAATGTTTCTAAACTAGAAGTCAAGAGATAAGGAATGTTCTTGCTGACCCAGTTACCAGTCCCTAACCCTGGAGCGGCACATGAGAAAATTCAGACACTTGCCTCAGCCACATCTGAGTCTGACACAGATGATGAAGGCCTAACTCTCAGGCTCAACCAACAGGAATCAAATGGATGAGGCCAAGTGGGTCATTGTAAGGGGTATTGGTGTATTTTGCCAGTGTTGTGTAGCTATTTTCTCTAGAATGAAACAGTCCTTTCTGAAGGGAGGAAGAAGGCTCCTAAAAGACCCCAGAAGCTGACAAAACTTACAAGGTCCATGTAGTTACAAGAAGATTCCTGCTGGGCGGTGGTGGCGCACGCCTTTAATTCCAGTACTCAGGAGGCAGAGGCAGGTGGATCTCTGTGAGTTGGAGGCCAGCCTGGTCTACAGAGCAAAATCCAAGACAGGCACCAAAACTACACTGTCTCGAAAGCCTGTCTCGAAAAAAACAAAAAACAAAAAGCAAAAAAAAAAAAAAGAAGGAGGAGGAGGAGGAGGAGGAGGAGGAGGAGGAGGAGGAGGAGGAGAAGGTTCCTAAGGCCTCTCCCAGGGGTAAATGAAAGCACCAAACAGCTATGAGGGAGGGCCAGGTGGCTTGCAAGCTATGCAAAGACCACTAGTAATACAGCTTTTCTTAGTCATCCCATGCTGCTATAAGATTTTCTAGTAATGGGCAGTCTGAGGAAGACTATTGTGTTGGTAGCCTTCAATTAACCATAGGCTTGGGTATGCTTTCTTCCTACACTCACACTGATCCTGGCCATAGACTGGCTAAAGAGATATTTAGCCAGGTGTGTAAACAAAGGCTTCCCAGGGACTGTCTACTTCAAACACTCTTACTTTGGATGTAAAGGAATGAATGTAAGCCATTCCTCCTGGAGAGGGAACTAACTGGAATAAGGCCTAGAGGATGAACCGCCATGTAGAGACCATGTAGACAAAGAAAGAGCATGTGGAGAGCTAAGATGTACCAGCAGAGATCCCAGCCAAATAGCGTCATCACCAGGTAACAAAGAAGCAGCAACTTAACCTACAAAAATGTTAAATATAGCAATCATGGGTATTTAAGCTGCTGACTCTCATGGTTGTCTGTCATGCAACCCTCAATAGATATTGGAGGCAGGCAATAAATAAGGCTTCCTTAAGAAGAAAGGTCAAGAGGTTAAGAAAGTAGCCACGTAGGGTGGTAAGATGTCTCAGAAAGTAATGGTCCTTACTGTGACAAGCCCAATGACTACAGTCCCAAGCCCAGCATCAGCTCCTGAGAGTCCTGGGAGTTGTTGTGGTTTAAATGAGAATGTCACCAAACAACACCAGTTCATGTATTGAAACACTTGGTCTCCAGTTGAAGACGCTGTTGGGGGAGATGTAGGAGGTGAGGCCTTACTAAAGGGATATGTCACTGGGGATGGCTTTGAGATCTCATAGACCAATCCAGCTTCCAATTCCTTCTTTCTTGGTGTTTACAGTAAAAGATGTGATCTCTCAGCTCCCTGCTCCGGCCATCACATCTGCCACTTGCTGCCATGCCCCTCCAACTATTACAGACTCCCCCTCTGGAACCCTACACTAATTCTTCTTCCTGTCAGTTGCCATGGTCATGGGGTTTTAGCACAGCAACAGAAAAGTAACTAATACAGTTGTCCTCTGACCTCCATACACACTGTGGTGTATCCTGCACACACGTGATCTCTCTCTTTTTGTCACACACACACACACAATGATAACAGTAATGAACAGGCTAAAAGATATTTTTTGTTTTTGTTGTTGTTTGCTTTGGTTTTTGTTTTGTTTTGTTTTGTTTTTGAGACAGGGTAACTACCCTGGCTATCCTGGAACTCACTCTATAGACTAAGCTAGCCTCAAATTCACAGAGATCCAGGCTAGCCTCAAACTCATAGAGATCCAGCTGTCTCTGCCTCCGGAGTGCTGGGATTAAATGTGTAGGATTAAAGATATAAAAAAAAATCTTTTGCCACCACCACCTAGCTGTGGGAGGACCTAGTGGTTAGGATTCGGCACTCTCACTGCCACGGCCCAGGTTCGATTCCCGGTCACCTAGCAAAAGATATTCTTCTTAAAAAGGATCCAGCAAGATGATTCATTGAATAAAGGTATTTGTTGCCAAGGCTGACAACCTGAGTTTAATTCCTAGAATCCTTATGGTGAAAAGAGGAAATCGACTCTCACAAGTTGGTTTTTAACATTTACATGTGCACCAGGGCACATGTACACACACACACACACACACACACACACACACACACACACACACTAAATAAATAAATGTAAAAAGAAGTCATATCTTTGTATGCACTTGAAAACGTCAATGAAAAGAAGAGTTTAGAAGGTTAAAAAAAGAAGCCAAATATAGACATACCTGGAGAGACAGCATCTAAGGCAGAGGCAGCAGCTAGTACAAAGAACCTCAGGTGGGCCTGGCATATTTAAGGAACTTGAGGGAGGCCAGTGTCACTACAGTGGGGTGAGTGAAGGAGAGAAGGTTAAGAGACTAAGGCAGTAGCTACAGGGGCCAGATCAGGGCAAGTTTGTAAAGCCAGAAACAGCAACTGTGAGAAGGCCACTGGAGAGCTCAAGGCATTTATCAAAGTCACTGGGCCATTACCTATTCTGCCTCAGTGTGTTGGGGTCATGGTGCTGGGCATTCAGCAATGACCAGGACTTTTGTTTGTGAAGTGGGAAGAAGTGGGAGGACAGAAGAGAAACATAACCCCAAAGAACCCAAAGGGAGCCGGGCTGTGGTGGCGCACGCCTTTAATCCCAGCACTCAGGAGCCAGAGCCAGGTGGATCTCTGTGAGTTCCAGGCCAGCCTGGACTACCAAGTGAGTTCCAGGAAAGGCGCAAAGCTACACAGAGAAACCCTGTCTCAAAAAAAAAAAAAAAAAAAAAGGAAGATGCAGGGAGACTTCTTTCTATCACCCCTGGCCATTACGAAAAACAACAACCATAAAAAGCCTCCCACCCACTCTAAACTGAGATGCTCCTCTGTCTCTTCTTGTTTCTCTTCAGGACCATTTGCTGCAACTTTGCATTCCTGTGCACTACACCAGCATGAGAAAGTCCACTGCTCTTTTAATGCAATTTAATATCCTAAAAGCTTTCTCCATACGAACCAAGGCACTCCATGAGCCTTTCACACATATTTGCAGAATATCTTGCCAGGCTGCCGCAGTGTGTGTGTCAATATATTTACAGAAAAAACACTGTTAAATTTAAAAAGAAACTCTTCAAAAAGCCACCGTGTACTTCCCAACGGGTACTTCCCAAATATAGTACTTTACAGATTGAGATTTGGGAGCAATTGACTCACCACCTGCCTCAGAGTCCCACCACCGGACTAAACGATATAGCAGTGAGCAAGAAGGCACAGAGCAAAGGCCACTATCACCTTAAATAAATGCTCACAAAGCAGTCTTCTGTGAGTGGTGCCACACACGTCAAAGTATATCTGCTACGCCAATGATGACAGAAAATGAGAGGATTCTGTCAGGCCTGATGAGGGGTGAGAGGAGTTCCTAAAGGGAAACATGGTGATCACGTAGGGTGGTGGTGGTCAGGGGGATTGTAAATCTACAACTGGTCTACCCACCGGCTTACACTGAATCGGTACTGTCTCCCGGTTCTGAGATGAGTGTGTATGAAATAATAATTCCATAGGCCTTTCTGTTAAACACATTGTCTTTGTAGGCAGGAAACAAAAATGTTCTCTTCCACCAAAGTTAAATCCCCTAAAGCTACCCTTCCTAGGCTGGTTAAGATGGAAAACCTCAAACTATTTCCTGTTGTCTCTCCCAACAATGAAACCAGATGGTCTTTTCCATTCTGTTACATTTCTTACGTTCTAACTAGTAAGGTGTTTCAGTTCCCAGCTACCTGATATTTGATGTCTAGCCTGGGTGTTTCTCTCCTGCTAGCAGCTCCCAACTTTTTGCAATAGAGCTCACATGAGACTAATTTTTTTTAAGTCTAAAACTAGTATCTCTTATTTCTCCTAATGTTTTACAACATATCTTTTAGATACTATTTTATTTTTCATTTCAAATCATGCACTTCCAAAGCCCTGTAGCCTAACATATGAGATGTGATTGTAGTTATAAGACAAATGACAAAATGCCTCACATTTGATGTCACTGTTATGGTCTCTGCATTCTGAGCTTTCAAGTCTAAGGCAATAACTCCTAAAGATCCCAATAAATTGCTCCTCTGCTTGGCTGAAGGACTAAGACAGTGCATGTCTTTGTTCACAAGAATTGCAATCATTTAATGTCCAGATTCAAGTCCTGGAGCCCCACTGAAAGCTGATTAGCTTGGGCTCCCTAGATGTGTAGCCAGACTGTTTGGACAAGCATCCCAATTTGACTTGGGTGAGTAAGAGGTTGAGGAGCTCTGCTCCAGGTGGTGATTCCCTTTTGTCCTGTGAGAATCTGGTGAAATCAGCAAATTTGCAGCCCTGGAAAATGGTGGGGACAAGGAAAGACAACATGGACACCACCATCTGTGCGTCTCTCAGGAAGCTGACCAAGGCCTATCAAAGAACATTACCCGCCCCCACGGCATCTGAACCCATATGAGAACCCATTGTACTAATCTGTTTGACACTTCTAAGGAAACCAGAGTGGGAAAACAGCACACGCTGTTGCCTGCTCTGCTCTACCTCATTTTATTCTGTTGAGAAGAATCGTTGACAATTTATGTCTTTTATCTCAACCTCAAAATGAAGTGTGTTTCTTCTTATCCAATTCACATAAGTGCTATGAAGCTGAAATTGCTTTAAGAGCATTAGAAGAAGGATATCATATAAATGCAAATAACAGGAGGTTTGATAAAAAAAAAAAAAAAAAAAAAAAAAAAAGAGTAGTCACATCCAAGCACACAGTACGGCCCTATCCAAAATGAACAGCTTGAGGTTTCCCGGCTACTGTCATTCAGGATAAATCAGAGGGTGCAGGCTAGGGAGGGAATTTTCTGGAATTATTTGTGCTTGAACTGCAGCCCTGTGTTTCTTATGCTGTCATGTAATAGCTACCCAGAGAGGCAAAAGGATCCACCAGAAATCTCAGAGATAATAAGTCCTCTAAGCCTGCTGCCTGCACCCAACAAGGACACAGGGGTGGCATCACTGGTGCGTAAATGCTCTCCAACTTCCTGTTCAGCCTTAATGAGGAGCATTAAGGAGCATCTGGAAGGAATGTTCAGGTTGCTGCAGCTTTTAAACACTTAGCACAACTATTTGCATATTACAACGTCTGGCATTTACCATTTTAACCTCACAGATTCTCATGACTACCATGCCCCCCTGCTCCATTCCAAGTGGCGAGTCTAAGGAGACTCTATACAAAGTAATAACCATCTAGCAAGATACATATATTTTTCTGGACACTTCTGCACTTTGAATAATATATCAGCAATCATCCGCAGACCTCCTCTGAAATTTTCTCTGAATCTGCTACAGTTTATCCAATTCTGACCATAGCACTCTGAGTCACTACTAATTGGAAAGGTTTCTGGAGAAAGTGTTCACAAAGCCAATGAGTGTTTCAGGGCATTTACGTAGTACTTTCCTAAGTCTATATAAGACATAAACAAAAGTCAAGGAGCATACCCAAGGATGAGAGCCACTCCCCTTCAGCACAGCAACCTCCACTGCTTTCTGCCTGAGTTCCAGAGTATATAGCTGAGATCTTCCACAGTTATACAGCATAGAATCAGATCACTGATCACGCGTGATGCAGCTGAAACCTTGTTTAATATGCATGTTGTTCTTGCTGTGGCTAGTGTCTTACTCTTTTATTTGAAGAGACAAGCAGATAGAACTGTTTGTTTTGTTTTCAGAAAACCCATAAAGTGGCACATAGTCCTTGTGGATGTAAACACAAGACACTGACCAGGCATAAAAGTTGAGACCTAAACCAAAATCATCTAAAGGAGGTGGGAGAGAATGTCCATGCATTTGGATAAAGACCAGATGCCATAAACCCTACCAGTGTATTATCTTGCTTTCCTTCACAACCTCATGTATGAGGGAACATGAAGACAAACCTAAGCGTCTGCCAGGCCCGAGATCATGCTCAGTGTCAAATGCCACACTGTGTAGTAGCCGGTGGGCTTGAAATGGAATTTTAATGAGGAAAATGGGGACCATTTTGTAATTTTAGTCTCTTTCTGTCGTGGTAGGCAAAAACTTCCAGATTGCCTAGCATTTATCAAAACCGAAAAAATCTCACAACCACAGCAGGATATGCTATCAAAAGAAGAAAAGTGAAGACTCACATTTGAACTGCTTTTCTTATACTTCAGATCACAAACTTTGAACGTACAGAACTTTCGATATACATCTAAGTGAAAGGCTCACAGAGCTAAGGAGTTACAATTTTTTTAATCGTATGGAGTAGACCTAATATAGATAAGACTGGAAACCAGATCAAAAATCTACATTCTATTGATTATATCAGTACAATTCTTCCACCCAAATACCATTGAAAATACTACATCTGCGTAAGATATTTGCAGTGAATGCTAGAACTTTCTTTGAAACTGCTTATTATCTTGCCTTTTCAGAACAACAGATTCCTGCCAACATTCAAGTCTCCCAGTTGATGAGGACAGAAAAGTCGAATTCATGACAGGACTACGGAATCTCTCCTTTTCATGTTCAAAAAATATTTCTAATGTTGTCCGTGCATGAAAATGAAACAAAAAAAATCAGCAGTAATTTCTTCTCCATCTGATACATGTAAAGTCCATTTCTCATCAACGGCTCTTAGAAGAGCCTGCCTCTGATTGCGGCTCCGCTTTGCTCATCACAGGCTGATGGATGTTTTCGCTCCAAATAAGCTGCCCTTTGCTGATTGCTGCAGGCTGTTCAGTCTGTCAATTGTGAAAATACAGCATTTCGCAGCCAGGCCACATTGCTTATTGTAATCCGAATCAGATGCAAACACACTCCAGGGATACACCAGCTCTTGGCTCTGCTTGCTCCCCAGCCCTGTTCATTGTGGAGGTGGGATGTCCTTAGGACAAAATGCCATGGGTTAGAGATCAAATCACTCAACCTGGTTGAGTTACTATCTTCCCCTCACTCAGAGAATAAGCCTCTCATTTTCCTGAAAGATGTGCAAAGGCAGGCTGCACTGCCTTTTAAAATACAAAGAGGCGGAATCTGACATTTTTGATGAGAATACAGAAAACTAGAGACTAAAGATTTTCATCCCTGAGAGGAACTCTAAATGTCATGGGCTTCCTGCTTGTCAATCAAAGAGATGTTGGTTAAAAGTATGACTGTCTATGTCATGAAACACTGAGAGTTGAGCAGTTAAACAGAAGACCCTGGGATGCTTCATAGGCACCGCTTCTACAAGAGGAGTGAAGAATTTAATAACCATTTAAATATAACTATATGGCATGCAAATGCATGTGCACTGGAGATCCATTTTAAACTCCTATTCCAACTATAAAAAGGGCTAGCATTTGCTGTTAATTAGGACTAGGTTCTCACAGAGAAGAAACACTCAAAAGGTAATAACAAGTTCTCAGAAGAGATAGGGAACACATGTCTCTTAGCAGGTAAGAAACCTGGAGTTAAACATCCACAGCTGAAATAATAGATAACAGCATTGTCTTGGAATCATGCTTGCATCTCTCTTCTCTTATCCAATTGTATAGCTTCATTCTCAAAGCTTTCTTAGGGTGTGAACGACCGCTAGACCCTGACTATTATATCCATGTTTTCAGACATCAAAACTGGAGAAACAAGGAAGAAAACATTGGCATCTCCTTTTAAAGAGACTTCCAGGCAGTCCCACCAGCCACCTCTCTTTACATCCATAGGTGAGAACTTGGTCATCTATCTATACCCAATAGAACAAGAAACAATCAAAGAAGGTATTCAAAATCACAAGAAGCCCAGTAAAACTTAAGGCTATTTTAATAAAACAGTACATTGTACTTATTAGAAAACTAGTAATGCCTTCCAGAGCACTATGATCGTACTTCCATACCTGCCCAGACATGTTTGTAAATGACCTTGCACAAGTCACTTAATCTCTAGGCTCCTCAATTTCCTCAACTCTGGTAGTAATGTCCATATTAATCAGTGTGACATGTCCATTGCACAATATATGTGTACCTATATATACACAACGAAAACTATCAAGTTGCATATGACAAACACAGCTTTTGTCAATTTCTGTAAAATAAAAAATTCCTCAGCTATAAAATACCTATCTGTGTAGTTATAGCTTAAAAAAAGATGGCAAGTATACAGGGCATGTAGATGCCTGGTTGATAGCAGCCTCCTCCTGTGCATTAACAGAAGCTATGCTGCCTCCTGAGCCTGCCATGGTACCACCATCTATTCCCTTAAGGATCATACTAGGTTGGCTATCCTGCCACATAATCCATCATCTTTCCAGTACCATCCCCCATATTCTAGTCTGAGCTAAAGGAATAACTGGACCCACAGTGGATGTGGTAATGAGGAGGAGGCTGATTATATAAGAAGAGTCACAGAAATGAAAACAAGTAGGTTATGGTCAATACTGACTGTCAGCTTGACAGGATCCAGTGTCACTAATACAAAGGGTGAGCACAAAGAAGCATGTAAAAACAGACTGTAGTGGTGTTTGCTTCTTCCAAAAGGACTAAACATTTTTGTTTAGTTTTGTTTCCCAAAGACAGCAGCTTTTGAGGTTTCTAACAGTTTCTACTATCTACAGCGCTGAAAGTGTGTCCAGACTGCCCATGATTCCTCATGCCAGCACTGCAACAGGACCCAGTGAGAGTTTCTGAGGGATGTAGGAGGGCCCATCATCACTGTGAGCCAAATGTAGATGCAAGTGCTCCTGATAATTCTCTGTGTGCTATGGGGAGAAGGGGGGCTTGCTCATCAGTTCCTTCTACCACAACCTAGGTTTCCTGGAGGCAAACAATGACATGGAGTTTTTGGATGCATAATGTTTCTGAGAGATGAACAGTTATGAGTGGAACAAGTAGAAGCAAGCCTGGGCAGAAGTTAAATTGCAAACTGGGCTGTATGAAGCTAACAGAGAGTTCTGGAGCAAATATAACCTAAAGGGATTTTTATATGCAGGCTGAGATGCCCTGGCCTCCACAGAGCTCTAGAATAGTATTATCTAAAGGAACTTCCATCTTCAGACTGACACAAGTTGGTGTCTATGAAGTTATGGAGCAAGCATTATCTAAGGGAAATTACGTCTTTAGGCTGAGATTCCCAGATCTATATAGAGTTATGGAACTAGTATTATCTAAAGGAAATCCATCTCTAAGCTGAGGTGCCCTGATCTCTGTACAGTCCTAAAGGGAATACTATCTAAAGGAATGTCCACCTTCAAGGTGAGATATCCTAGTCTCCAATAGCTTTTCATCTCATGTCACTTGTGATCTGATGACCTCAGGTGAGGTCGACACTACATGACTATGCAGCAAAATCTACCTTGTAAAGGATATTGGGCAGCAGACATCTACACACCTGCCGTAGGAGGCACCATCAAAGTATTTCTGTTTTCCAGGTTCATACACTGACTTCTTATCATAAACAAGTTGACACAAAAATCACTATATTTCACTACTGAACTCACACATCACAGATTGGCTGCTTAATTGATAGCAGGCTTGAAATGCTATATAAACAATTCAATTAAGATCAAGAAGATTGGAAAATCAGTCCTACTCTATCAGCCTTCTTGGTATAAAGATCAATGTATATAAATAAGGATTTTTCAATTTAAAAAAGATTAGAATGTACTTCATAATCAATAGTGAGAACTCTAAATGCAAGAACTGTGGAAGAAAATGATGCTTTAGCAGATTTCCAATATTTTCTAAGTCTTTACTCCTCAGTAAAGCATTTTAGTACACACTTTCCAATTTTCAGTTCTATTGAGATACTGGCATTTTCTATTTAAAATGCTCAGTGATAAGTTAGATTTCCCAAATTCTCAGGATAATCTTTCAACCACTGTGTATGTCCTGCCATGGGGATAACATCTTTTAAAAATTCCAGGAATCCTTCTATATTGCACAAAATTACCACACTCCCAAAGAAGCACAATATACCAGAAAGGTTTTGTATATAGAAATAAAATCATCCTTACATCACAAATAAGACTTAATCCAATGTGTTATCAAGTGCAATTCAACCACAGTCTAAAATACAGATCAACATTTCACCAAATCAATTTCTATTTGCAACAGAGACCTTTACAGAAAACCACAATCAAAATGCAGAGAACAAGAGATCCTGTGGTGCTCAGTCCCAACACAAGTCCTGCACCTAAGATTCAGGTATAATTGCAGAAGATGGAAAAAAGATTGCAAGAGCCTGAGAAACAGGAAGTTTGCTGTGTCTCTCCAAAGTGTCAGAGACTTCACCCATGAAGTCTCATCAACCTGGCTGCCTAAATGAGACCTGGACAATGATGATATTAATGGACATGCTAACATGGAAAGGGGAGAGCTTAAGGGCCCCAACCCTAGACAAAGAACTACAGGCAACTGGGGAATGCCGAGGAATGATGAAAGTGGAAGAAATGTTTTTCCCCAGGGAAGAGCCCCCCAATTGGTTATTCAATACCAAGTAGTCAGCTCTGAGGTTATATATATATACAAGTAACATTATACGGACTATGCAGATTATATTTATATATCTAGGAATATGTGTGTGTGCGTATAACAACAATTAAATAAAAAGAGGCCCTGAATTTGAGAGATCAAGGTAGTGTACATAGGAGGGGTTGGAGGGAGAAGAGGGAACTGGAAATTATATAATTATAATTTCTAAAGCTAAATATTATTATAAAAATAAAAGTACAATACATATAAAGCCCAAGTTATAATTAATTTTGAATTGAGGAGGAAGTATTACTGCACTTTCCTAAACCAGTATAATCCCTAACTACAATCTAAATACTTATCCTTATTCCCACAGATAAGTGAAGTTCTCAGCCCTCACCTTTATGCAATACAGAGAGGCCATTACAGAGATCTGGCCAAAATGCAGAGAGCAGCTGACTTTGAGCTAATAAAACCCAACAAGTCTATCTACAACACAATCCCTACACCAAGCTCAGGAAACATCAAAGAGAGGGAGTGAGAAGGCTATAAGAGACAGAAGACTGGGATGTTTTCTGAGAAATTGTGTCTACTAGAAATGGCAGGGAGCTACACCCATGAAAGATGAACAATATGGCTGCTGAAACACACCTGAACAAGTACACCACCACCTGACATGTCAATGTAAATGGGGGAAATTGCACAAATCTCCACCCCTAGATGAAGAGTTCCGGGCAATTAAAGACTTCAGAGAGAGGGAGCAACTCTTCCCTAAGGATGAGCCCCCTAAATGGTTATTTTATCTCAAATGATCAGCCCTAAAAACATATACACATAAGCAATGATAAATAAACAGGTTTTGTTTATGTATTTATTTTCATATACATGCAATAATAATAATTAAAGAATAAGAAGAAATGGATTTGGGAGGGAAGGGGAACATGGGAGGATATGGAGTGAGGAGCAGGAGGGAGGAATTTCTGTAATTATATTTTAATTAAATTTTTTAAATTTCAAAGAATAGTTATACAACCAAGGTACAAAATAAACTTGATTTTTCCCCTAAGAAATAGTTTTATACATTGTGTGTGTGTGTGTGTGTGTGTGTGTGTGTGTGTGTGTGTGTGTATACAACTTATAGAAGTCAGTTCTCTGGGTTCTAGAGATAGAACCCAGGTCGTTAGGCTTGGTGGCAAGCACCTTTACCCACTGAGATATCTCTCCAGTCCTTAACTTTGAAATTTTGAGGGGAAGGGATTTAAGAAGCATTCAATAAATCAGATCTCCAAAACACTATGTAGGCTTCACAGTGGCATGCTTCAGTGAAATGCCAGTCTTCAGTTTCGCCTTCCTACAGAGCTGTTCTTAAAATACCTATTATAAGTTTTTTTTGACCAAAGAATTTTTCTGTGGAATATATCAAAGAATGTACCAGAAGGACAAGATTTAATATAGGAATACACAAAATGTCCAAGAGTGTTCGACTGTTTGGAGCCAAGTATTTACTGAAGACAGGATCAGGGTTGGGAAAGGACACCAGACAGAGCTATGACTCTGGGACACAGACCAGCAAATCATATTCACAGGTCAACAAGCTCATCACCAATGTTTTCAAATAAAGATTGACTGAAACACTACTGTATTCACATGTGTGGTGGTTTTTAAAAGAAAAAAATGGCCCCCACAGGGATGGCACTATTAGGAGGTGTGGCCTTGTTGGAGGAAGTGTGTCACTGTGGGGGCAGACTTTGAGGTCTTTTTCTCAAGCTTCCCTCAGTGTGACAGTCAGTTGACTTTCTGTTGCCTGCAAGATGTGGCACTTTCAGCTCCAGCACCATGTGTGCCTGCATAGTGTTGTGCTCTCCTTCATGATCATAATGGACTGAACCTCTGAAACTGTAAGCAAGCCACCCTCGATTAAATGTTCTCTTTATAATAGTTGCTGTGGTCATGGTGAGTCTTCACAGCAATAGAAACCCTAACTAAGACAACATGTCTGTCTATATCTGTGATGGCTTTCATATAGAACTGAGTCACAGAGACCTGTTTGTTGTACAGTACAAGAAGCTAAATTTGTTTATCATCTGTCTTTCTACCTTAATATGTATTCTGCTAGTATAACAGAATGCCTGAGGCTAGGTAAGTAATTGTAAACAGAAATCTGTCTGACTCGTGGTTCTGGAAGGCAAAGAAAAGTCCAAGAACATGGTGCTAGCATCTGGGGCTCTTCCAGTTGTGAATTTCATGCTGGAAGATAAAAGGGCAAGCATAAGAAAGTGAAAAAGACTGAATACAGTATTATAAAAACCCACTCATAATCAGCTCATTCCTTTGATGAACATATTAAGCCATTCATAAAGGCTAAGTTTTCAATGACCTAATAACCTCTTGTAAGACTCCACCTCCCAACACTTTTATATTGAGTATTAAGTTTCCAACATAAAATTTTTGAGAACTGGCTGGTGAGATGGCTCAGCAGGTAAAGGTGTTTGCTGCCAAGCCTGACAACTTGAGTTCTATCCCTGGAAACCACATGGTAGAAAGAGAAAACCAATTGACTCCCAAAAATTGTCCTTTGACTTCCAAACTCAATCCTTCACACACACACACACACACACACACACACACACAGAGAGAGAGAGAGAGAGAGAGAGAGAGAGAGAGAGAGAGAGAGAGAAGATAGATAGATAGATAGATAGATAGATAGATAGATAGATAGATAGATAGATAGAAGATAAATATAGACAGACAGACAGACAGACAGACAGACAGACAGACAGACAGACAGACAGACAGATAGATAGATAGATAGATAGATAGATAGATAGATAGATAGATAGATAAAATAAATTTCAAAAAAGAACTTTGAGGAATATATTCACACTACGGCACTACAGCATTGGCCCCTTATAAGACATTTTCAGACCCGTGATATAAATAGTGTCAGAAGGTAACTCACAGAGGAAAGAAGGCACCAAGCTAGTAGCCATGTCAGACCTAACTTGAGAAGTCAGTTTCCCTGGATAAGGAAAGAGCTAAGACAGAGTCTTCTGGACAAACAGTCATCTCTTCAAACTCCCACATGCCAAGCCATCCAAGTTGTGAGTATCTCCGAAGAGTAGTTCTCTCCTGCTGCTGTCTTGACATATTTTTCTGATACTTTCAACCACTTTCCCTTACATAGTAGGAGGCTCCAAATTTCTCTCCTTAAAACCCCCTCTATTGTACCTGTCACTTTCCCGAGGACATATTCATAGACGTTCTTAGTGTCAAGTCATTTTATAGGCTGGCAGCTCCCAATGCTACACCTCCTACTCCTGAGACCCACATACCCACAGCCTTTGAAACAACTTTACCCCTCAAACGCAGCTCCCATAAAATTCAATTCTTTGTTCATACTGAGTAAGTCTAACGATGAGTTCAGTGATGAGTTTGTTAGTTAAAAGCCTAGGCCCATTTGAGGGCAGTATAGTCCTAAAACAGAATGCATATATGAAGGTGATCTAAATGAAATCACCAAATAATAAGGGAGACAGAATCTCAATTAGCCATCTCTTGTCACCAAATGAAGATTCCAACACCAAGAAACTAATTGAGTTGTTAGCCAAAGGGGTCCCATAGGAATTTCTGAGCAACCCAAGATGTTGCCAAGACTACAGGTTACTCTCCACAAGCTGCCAGCAAGGTCTCAAGTCAGCTCCTACACAACTCATTGAACAAGGACAAGTTGAGTTGGTGCCTACATAGAGACTTCACCCCTACATTCTACTGTCGTTAGCACAGGAAGGTACTCTGCACACTACCAAGACAAATGTAAACACCAACCCAGCCAAAACCCTTTTGATCTCCAATTGTGTCCTGCCGATAAGATATACTAATGCAGTAGTGACACAAGGCTGGTGAGTGTCACCAACCAATGTCTAATTGATGAAGGCCCACTCCATGACATGGAACCAGTGCTTGACACTGGTGACCAAGAACCTGAGACCAGATAACTCAGGAACCTAGAAGAAAACCAAATACTACTGTTCTTACCTTACTTCTTTACTAAAATAAAATAAAATAAAATCCAAGGCCCATCCTTACTAAAATCACTAGATAACCTTAGACTGGTCACTTAAACTCTAACCTTGGTTTCCTCTGTGTAAAGTGGAGATAACACAGAATATGGGTATGATGATTAAATGAGTTAGTATGTGTGGGGAACTTGAAGCAGTACCGACAAAAAGGAGTAAACTCATATTTATGGGAGGTAGTGAAGCTATTACTAGAGTCTTTTATTTTTATTTCTGGTGGCAGTATTTCCATTAAATACTTTTAACTTCTCTTGAAATTCTGAACTCCCTATGCACCTACAAAGCTGAATATAAGATTAACTCATTTGTGTGTGCATGTGTGTGTGTGTGTGTGTGTGTGTGTGTGTGTGTGTATACTTGCCATGCAAGTGGGGGCTGTGAGTTTTTTAAATTAATTTTTAATTAGGTTATAAAGTAATGTTTCATGGTAGCATTTTTATGCATACTTTATTGTTAGTGATTCTTTCCCCCTACTCTCTTCTCTTACTTCCCTCCCTCTCATCTCCCTCCCTTGAAACATCATTTTTCTCTCGCATGGCCTGCTTTTCAGTTTCATACACATATATGAAAACTAAGATTCACATGAGAGAAAAACATGTGGTATTTGTTTTCCTAAGTCTAGGCTACTTTGATGTAGCTAGAGTTTTCCTGCCTGGCCCACAGTCAGGACAAATCTCTCTCACCTGCCAGTCCCACAGCCACTCAGACCCAACCAAGTAAACACAGAGACTTATATTGGTTACAAACTGTATGGCCATGGCAGGCTTCTTGCTAACTGTTCTTACAGCTCAAATTAATCCATCTCTATAAATCTATACCTTGCCATGTGGCTTGTGGCTTACCGGCATCTTCACACGCTGTTTCTCATCGTGGTGGCTGGCAGTGTCTCTCTGACTCAGCCTTCCACTTCCCAGCTTTATTCTCCTCCTTGTCCTGCCTACACTTCCTGCCTAGCCAATGGCCAATCAGTGTTTTATTTATTGACTAATTAGCAACACATTTGCCATACAGAACATCCCACAGCACTTTGAAGTTAAAAAGCTAAAACTAAGTGTACCATATGACCCATCCATGCCAACTCCTGGGCATATCCAAAGGACTCTAAGTCCTCCTGCAGAGATCTGTGCATATCCATGTTTATTGCTGCACTATGCACAATAACTAAGAAATGAAACCCACTTAGACGTCCACCAGCAGATTAGCAGATAAAGGAAATGTGATGCGAGGGCAGGGAAGAGGGTTCAGTGGATAAACTGCTTGCTCCACAAGCATGAGAACATGAGTTCAGACCCCCAGAACCCCTGTAGAAGCTCACCATGAAAATGCAAGCCTCAAACCCCTGCACTGGATGTCAGAGACAGACAGATCCTGCTGTGAGGCCATTCTAGCTGAAAAGGTTCCAGGTTCAGTGAGAGACCTTGTCTCAAAAAATATGGTAGAGAAGACATTGAGGAAGACATCCTAACCTCTGGCTTCCTCATGTACCCACACAGATGATCATAGTTGTCACTGCATATAACACACACACACACACACACACACACACACACACACACAAAGAAAAGGGGAGGGAAAGGAAAGTAAAATGTGCTACTATCCTAGTTTCATCCTGCTGCCATAATTAAACACTTTGACCAAAAGCAACTTAGGGGAGGGAGGATTGATTTGGCTTACACTGCCAGGACATAGCCCTTCATTGAAGAAAGGCAGAAAGGGAATATGAAGCAGAAACTGTAAAGGAAGGCTGCTTGCTGGTCGGCTCACTCTATGGTTCATTCTCAGGCTTATGCTCAGATAGCTTTCTTTCTTCTACATCTTAAATCTGCTTGCCTAGGGATGGTGCTGCCCACAGTGGGATGCGGCCTTCTCATGTCAATCATCAGTCAAAACAATGCTCCTACAGGCATGCCCACAGGTCTAGGTGATCTAGCCATTTCTTCAGTTGAGGTTCCCTCTTCCCATATGACTCTGTATGTCTCAAGATGACAATAAAAACTAACCAGGTGGGTACCTGTGTACAGTGGAGTTTTGTTCAGCTGCGAAGGAAAAACGAAATCAGGACATTTGCAAGAAAATAGATGGAGCTAGAAAATCTGTTTACCCATTGATTTTAGTTGCTGACTCATATGTTGTCTCCACACAAGTCCATAAGTTCCTTGGTGGCAAACTGCATATAACACAGAAAGGACCTTGTACAGAGGGAAGGAGGTGTCAGACAAAGAAAATGGTAAGATGGTAGTCAATGAGAACAAAAGGATGACTTTTAAACCAAGTCAGTGGGTTCCAGAAACTGTGGAAGAAAGACTCAAGGACAGAACATCTCAACCACCAGATGCCAGAGAGAAAGTATTCCGTTTTACTTCCAACCCGCCTCAGGCTTACCCACTCCTCAAGCCATATTTGAAACAGAGCAAAGGCCACTGTTTTGAGCCAGCCCCGGCCATGAGAGTGAGAATTAGATACTACTTAGATTCCCTCTGCTTGGTTTTAATGCATTAATCTGCACCTTCTTCCCCATATTTCCTGTTCATCAAATGGACTCACACAGAGCATGACAGTGAGGCTTTGAAGTTAGCCAAGTCTAGGTCTGTGTTTCAGTTCCTCCCTGATAACTGTGGGAGGAACTGAAACACAGACCTAAGGTAGAAACTTACCTAAGCCCTCCTAGGTATGTTTCCTTACCTAAAAACAGGATCAATAATTGTATCCACCTTGTTAGTTTGCGTGAAAATAGAACAGATAAAGCATACAAAGTGTTTAATGTAGCACTTGGCAGACACTTGTGTTAGAATGAGCTGTGTTTGCTTTATAAAAAGTAAATGTACACAACTGTCTCCCATATGCAGAGGGCCTAGTCCGGTCCCATGCAGGGTTCCCTGGCAGTGGGATCAGGACCTATCCCTGGTGCATGAGGTGGCCTTCTGGAGCCCATTACCTATGGTCAGAAGCCTGGCTCAGCCTTGATGGAGGGGGAGGGGCTTGGTTCTGCCTCAATTGAATATACCAGGCTTTGCTGTCTCCCCATGGGAGCCCTTACCTTTTTGGAGGAGTAGATGGGGGGTGGGTTAGGGAGAGAAGTGGGGAGGGGTGGCAGAAGGAGGGATGAGAGGGGAATCTGTAGTTGGTATGTAAAATGAATGAATAAAAGAAATTCTTAAATAAAAAAAAGTAAATGTAAAGAACTGGGTCTTCAACATAGAGGCACACAATGACAGGGAACTATGTGATTGGGACCATAATTCTTCTATCATACTCTGTGAAATAGAATCATATGTCTTCTCTGGAATTTTATAAAGAACAGGACCTATCAGGACAGTTGCTGAGAGACAAAATCTTGGGTTATAGCAGCTAGTGTGAGGCATCATATGAAACTGGGCCTGGAAGAAAAGAAAGGTGTCCAATCACCTGAAGTCATCTGACCTCACTAATCCGCTTGTAAATTAATCATCATCAATTAATCATCAATTAAGAAAGATAATGTGTACTTTCGATGACACTAAATGATGAAAGGCCAATCTAAACTCCAGCATGGCATTCAGCCGACAAGGTCCTTCACCTGTCAGTCCTGAACTGATCACAAAGCTCTAAAGATTCTCATTCAGTCCAGAGAAGCAGACACCAAATACCTTGGAAATCTTATCCCACTAGAAAACAAAAAGGTAGTCTGCATAGGCAACATGTTATAGTGCAGTAGCTAATTTGGAAATGATTAGTTTACAGGATTGAATGTTTATTTTTGTTTGAGCAAATTATAAAATCCAAATGGCTTTTCAAGCTCCTGATTGAAAGGCTTTTTTCTTATTTACAAAAGTGACTAATTTGACACTTAGAGTAGGTAGTTGTTAATTTTCCTTTCAATCACATTAATGCGCGTATAATGCCCCAAAGAAGAGAGTGACCTTGAAAAATAAAAGCAACCAAAACCCAAGAGCAGACACTCCCTAACTCTGCTCACGTTCCAGTCCAATCCTGCTACTTCCACAGTTCAGACACCTGCAGAATCTTAACTTAACAGTTTTAAAAGACACCAGCAAGTTTTGTAAACAAAATTAAGAAGACTTGCAACTGAGTTCAAGGCCAACCTGTTGACATATGAGCCTCAAACCAGCCTAAGCTACAACCTAGGTTGAGGTGAGGGAATTTCCAGGGTTCAGGCCCCTGATTGGCTGACATTTGTCTGGGGGTATAGGGAACATTTGGAATGTCAGGTATTTGCCCTTAGACACAGGCCCTCCCCTGGATGGGGTCAGTTTATGGCTTTTTCTGGATCTGGGTGTTACCTGACAGTAAGCCTGTTACAGAAGCTGTGTCTGGGCCTCTAATCCTGTCATGGAAGTTGTGTGGTCAAGCTGTTTTTGGGTGCCCTCCACAGCCAAAACTGCCAAGTTCTAGTGCTTGGTGGGGCTGGAACATGCCACCACCACCACCACCACCACCACCACCACCACCACCACCACCACCCCGTTTAATTACATCTTCACCTGCTTTATGTTTTCCTTCACTTGCGGGGCTTACATGAGCCACAAAGATGGTGCCAGAAGTTAGCTTAAGCTGTTTACACTGAGGGTAGATACAAAGAGGGTGCTGAGAGGAAGTTGGCTTGGGTTGTTTGTATGGAGATTAGAGACAAATGGTGCTGAAGGAAGTTAGCTCGAGGTGTTTATGCCTATGTATGCCCCACATTCACTGCCTAAGCTTGGCAGTCCTTGAACTTGCTCTGTAGACCAGGCTGGGCTCAAACTCAAAAATCTGCCAGCCTCTACTTTCTCAGTGCTGGGATTAAAGGTGTGCACCACCACATCCAGCTCTAAGCTTTTCTTTAGTTCCTTTTCACAAGTTGGAAACTTAGCTGGGTGGGATCTTACCCTGAGGTCATCACTCCCTTTATTCCATTATTCCATCTCTTAATCTGTTTATTTCCTTGAACACAGGACTTAGTTCCATTCCACTTCCTAGTGCTCTTTTTCTCCTCAAATTTTACATTTTTTTTTTTTTTTTTTTTTTTTTTTTTTTTTTTTAGTTTTTTTTTTGCACAGCTTGTTCCTTTTCTTTATAAATCTTCATTAGAGTGACCACTAATAACCACACAACAAAATCTATACTAGGCTGTTTTAAGATTGCCTCTGACAACAGAATTAATCCAAAATTCTTCACTTTAGCCTTGGACAGAGTCTTTGAACAAAGGCAAAAAGCAGCCACATTCTTCATCAAAATAGCACAAGGATGATCTCTAGGCAACATCCTAAAATTCTTCTCCTCTGAAACCTCTTGGGCCAGCCCCCCACAGGTTCATCACATCCAACTCAGCACCACTGTTGTCCATGCTCCTACTAGGATGGCCCATTAAGCAGCACTTACCCGGCATTTGACTTCTTTTCTAATCCACAGTCCCAAGGTCCATATTCCTCCAAACAAAACCATGCTATCATAGGAATACTCCAGTCCCTGGTACCAACGCTGTCTTAGTTAGGGTTTCTATTGCTGTGAAGAGAGACCATGACCACAGCAACTCTTATATAGGAAGACATTTAATTCTGGTGGCTCAATTCCAATTCAGACATTCAGTCCATTATCACCATAGTGGGACATGGTGGCATGCAGGCAGACATGTTGCTGGAGAAGGAGCTGCTACATGTTGATATACAGGCAACAGGAAGTAAATTGAGAGACACTGGGCATGGCTTGAGCATATATGAGACGTCAAAGTCTGCCTCCACAGTGACACACTTCCTCCATAAGACCATACCTACTCCATCAAGATCACACCTCCTAGTAGTGCCACTCCCTTTGGGGCCATTTTCTTTGAAAGAAAGAAAGATAGATAGATAGATAGATAGATAGATAGATAGATAGATAGATAGATAAATAAACAGACAGATAGATAAATGCACCCTACATACATTCCACTTTCACCTTTGGTTTTATGTGTAGTTTAATCAACTTCCTTTCTTTGCCTTCCTTCCCACATTTCTAAAGCAGTAATTGCCATCTCACTGTCTTGAAAATGTTACAAACTCAGTTCTAGAATTTTCTCTTAGCTCTATTTTCCCATTTGAAAAGTAATGAAATTATACTAAAAGCTTTCCTAAGTTTATTTTTAACTTTAAAAATGCTGTGAGTCCACTATGTCATAGTTATTTCAATGAATGTAAAGACATTTTGTCCAAAAGACCCCTGGCCAACTATATCTATTTTATCTACAAGGAATAAACAACTGTGAATACAGGTGAAATGTGAGCACACATTTCTTTATAGCCCTAAAGAAAAGAAACATCTACATGTCAGGTTCCAGTGGCAAGTCAGGAAATGGAAAGGCCAGGGCTGCAGAGACTATGTGGGGAGGACAGCCATGCAGAGGAGAACCAGAGAATCAAAGTCAAGCATTCCAGGGACAAGCCAAGGTTGATTGGAAAATGAGAGCAGAAATCTTCAGCACAAGGAGAGGAGAGACTCCAACAAGAGAAATGATCACAAGAGAATAGCATATCAGGGCTTATAAGGGTTTTATTTTAAACTAAACCTGAAAATCACATACAAGAACTTGCACTGTATGAACAGACATATCACAAAGCTTAAATGTGCTATTAGAGTCGAGACTTTCCCAGTCAAAATTATACAGAAGAGAAATCTTTGAGGCCTTCTCCTCTCCCTGCTTCCACGGGATCTGTCCTATCTTCCTCTTACCTCTCCACTACTCCCAAGTCTGGGGACTTGCCTCGCAACTCTGCTTTCCTTACAAAATTTCTAAAAGTACAAAGTAGGGAGCTAAGCCTGGGTGTGAAAGTCAACAGTGTGAGTGTGAATCCTTCCCTCCCAACCAGTGAAGAGATTGCACAATTCCCAGGCCCGGGCATGGGAGCTTCTGTGGAAGTTAGACTTGATACTATGCTTTAAATACCAGCTACAGACCCCGACTTATAGTGGCTACCAGGAAGTTGCTCTTCTCCTCCCGGGAATGGGATTCCTTCAAGACAGGAGTAGAATGACTACAAGTCAGCTGGTTGCATCATTCCCAGCAGGTCTTAATAACTATTGGTGTTTTCATCACTCATCCCTTCTGAAAAGGATGATGAAGGGATGAAAGGACGTAGAAACATCATACTTTAAACACAAAGAAAAATAGAATCTGTGGTGGGAAAGCAAGTGAACAGGAAGGTTACATGGGAAGCTTAGTCGAAGGTGGGTGTTCTCTAGATTCCATCGTAAGTCTTTCACTAGCACTTAGGACACAGATTCACACTTGAAACTTGGCAATTGTTCACCTAACAAAGGTTTCTAGTCTGAAAGATCAAAAATTGAAGCTAAGGGAAGTTCTTTGTAGGCAATGCTAAGATGTAACATGAATTGCTAAATGGTCTTATTAATTAAAAAAAAAAAAAAACAGAGCCAGATATTGGGGTAAATTCTGAAAGATCAGAGAGACAGAACAAGCTACAGCCAACCTCACCTCAACAACTCCTCATCGGATCCTGTTTCCTCAGACCGGAAGCCTCTGAGTCCTCACCCAAAAGTGCCTCTGCTGAACTGCTGCTAAAAGGCCTAAAAGCTTAAAAGCCTCTAGTTCCTGGTCCTCATGTCTTATACACCTTTCCACTTCCTGCCATCACTTCCTGGGATTAAAGGCACGTGTCTTTCCCAAGCAAGATAAGAGATCTCAAGTGCTGGGGTTAAAGGTGTGTGCTACCATGCCTGGCTCTGTTTCCAATGTGGCCTTGAAATCACAGAAATCTGGATGGATCTCTGCCTCTGAAATGCTAGCATTAAGGGTGTGTACCACCACTGTCTGATCTCTATTTGTAATCTAGTGGCTATTCTGTTCTCTGACCCCAGATAAGTTTCATTAGGGTACACTATATATTGGAGGACACAATATATCACCACAATAAGGCCCATAGGTTTACTTGATAACCAATAAAAGCCATTCTGTTCTGATGTAGAAGGTATTAAATGGGGGAGAAATGTGACTGTCTTTGCAGGAAATGGTAACTGAAATACAAGTCTAGAAACCAGCCTGATTGCAGGGTCACAAGAATGAGATTTGATGGCGCTGGCGATTCTCTAATACCTTCCTTGCTGGGAGCATCTGATGATTCATAAAAGAAAACAGTGCCTGTGGGAAGTGGAGATAGAAAAGGAAACTTGATTTACACCATATCCTCATTTATATGGATGAATTTGTTCGAGTTAGTCACAGCTAATCTATGACTATAGGATTACTCTATAAATTTCTATTGAAATGAGATGGTGCAATTATCCACAAGATTAATGCACAGTTTTAAAAAACCCCAAGTTTTGCCTACATTACTCAGATAAGTTCTCACTGCTCAGTCATGGTAAGGGGGAGTACATTAACTCCCACTGTGGGGTAGAAGCTCTTGTTATTCTAGGGAACCTTCAAGTTAGTATTCCTGATTACTCATCATCTATGGCTCGAAACATTTATAAATCTTCTGAAACTTAGACTTATTTCTTTTACAGTCCCATTATATTAGAAAATAATAGCACCACCTTTGAAAGAAATTGAAGTCCCACAGCTGTTAAGTCCTACAGACAGTCTTAGCTCAGTATAATTCCAAGCCCGAACAGACCATGAGAAGGCTGTCTGAGTAGTAATGGACTCTAGAAAAACTCATAGTTTTTCTGTCCCACTAAAATGGTCTTATGTTCAGTTTGTAATACAACTGCTGGTGTGGTCATCCATGAGGCCAGCACAAATAATCTAGTGCCCTTGCTGGACAGTAAGTTGAAAGGCTAGTTGGGAAAGAATTCAGAGGTTGTGTCAGGAAACCAGTCTCTCACGGCAACCCTGCAGGACATCTGGAAGTGGCCTATCCTATTTCGATACCCTTAGCTTGGTCTGTCTGTACTGTTTCTCCAGTTTCATGAGTTACCGTCCTCTTCTTCTCTACATGCCCAGAACTTCCTGTTCTTTTCCTCAATTAAAATGAGTCTTTGGGAGAATACTTAGTGTCAGCTGCGTGCATCTGTGTTGGAGACCCTCGTATAATCATTCTGAAGCATATTTGTACTAGTGCTAGCTGGGCTGACTGATGCTGAAAAATGCTAGAAGGCATTTTTAAGCTTTAACAAAATAGGTGAGAAAGATAATGAAATGTTGGGCAAGGGATTTGTATCAGTTTGCTTAAAATACACAAATATTTTGGTTTCCTGTTTTCCTGATTTCAAGTCTACACTTGGAAATCCCTTCTTATGTTCTCCAAATAAATTTTGTAATGTGTCATACTAAAGGATGCTCCAATGTAATGTTTCTAAATAAATGTGCTTCTTGTATCAAAGGAGAGAATACATAGAGTCCTGGGACCAGAGGGTGTGGTCTTGAAGAATAGTGCTCAGAAGGATGCTGATTTCTGAGGGACATTGTTTTTTCCTCTGGTATAGTAAAGCTCAGTTTAATCCAAAAGACAGATGAAAATAGAAAACAACTGTGAAAGTCTTATCTGTGTAAGGCTGTAATAATGGCATAACACTAATCTAGAGAGTAAGTGACCCCCTTTGATGAATGGCGCATAAATAAATGAATTCCAAACAGACTTTTTCATACACTACATGTCCATCCTTTATTGTTTCAGGGTCACTTGAATGCTAAGGCATTTTTATAAATGAAGCTGTTCTGTACAATATAGACTCACACAGAGAATGGGGCAATATCTCTAAATTCATCATTCACCCCAGAGAATATCCTTCTTAACTAGGCATGCTGTGAATACACAACTTAATATTTCATTTTGATTTACAGTCAAGGATTCTGAATGAAGATGAATATAATTTATACAAAGTCACCTTCATGCAAATGGCAATTTTGGAAGAAAGTGGAAATGCCTGTTTCACAATCAGACTTTCTTCCTTTTTCCTGGTAATAAGTTCTAACATGATAAAAGCTAATAATAGGTGATAAATATACTCTTGAGAAGTAGCATTTCATTTTTAATTGAGTTTTGAGATTTTATGACTGTGATCACTGTAAAACTATCTTTAAAGTTATTTCATTCAAGGTTATCTATACATACTGATTTTACTGTACTTTCGAATTAAAATGATTATTATTTCAAGATATTCTTAGAGACGAGAGTGCATCTTATTATAACTAAAAAGTAGTTGCCAGGGATGTATTTTGTTTTAGATTTATTTTTTCTTTATACATGTGTATCGTACACACACACACACACACATATATATATACACACAGTCATAAAATCTCAAAACTCAATTAAAAATGAAATGCTACTTCTCAAGAGTATATTTATCACCTATTATTAGCTTTTATCATGTTAGAACTTATTACCAGGAAAAAGGAAGAAAGTCTGATTGTGAAACAGGCATTTCCACTTTCTTCCAAAATTGCCAGCAGAAGCCAAAAGAGGGTATCAGATGCCCTGGAGTTGGAATTACAGAGGGTTTTAAGCAGCTCATTGTGATTACTGGGAACTGAACTCTGGTCCTCTGAAGGAGCAGAAAATGCTCCTAACTGCTGAGCTATCTATCATTCTAGACCCATAGTTTGATTTTTTTTTTTTTTACTAATCCATTTATACTGGAAATTTACATTCACTAGCATATAGTACCTAAAGTCTTGGAAACCACTTAGTATGAAGCTTCAAGAAAATGGTATTCAAGATCTGAGACTATAGTTCAATAGTAGAATGTTTGCCTACCATACTCAAGACCATGGTTGCATCTCAAAACTATACTCCCCTCTACTCCCAAAAATCCAGATTATCAAAATGTGTGAATCAACTGTTCAAAAGAGAATACTTATACTTTTAGACTAAAACTGTATTAATGTTTCCACTTCCTTTATGATGACAATTATCATCTAACCACTTAATCAGTCAATTAATTAAGGAATATCTACAATCTGCTAAGCTGGGCATCCAGGCTGGGTGAGGTAGTGGGAGTGGAACACATTGAGGAAGCACTGAATGTTTCAATGGTTTGTGTTCTGTGGTGATAGGTTTAATCATTCTCAGTATTGTCCTGTCATTCAAGTGCTTTATCACTGGGTTTATCACTTTATAAACTTTATCTGGGTTTATCACTGGTTCATCTAGCAACTTGTTTATATCGATACGTGGCATGGTCTTCAATATTGACTTTGGCTTTACCTCAAAACTTGTTTTGATGATCTACATTACAGCACAAGCCTGCCAGGTGATACAAGAAGCATTGGAAAACTAGCAGCTCATAATGTGCCCATTTTCCTCAGCCAGAAGTAAAAAGCAATATGGCCTAACCTGAAAAACAGGAACCCAGGATCTAGTTTCAGAGGAAACCATCAAGCCTCTTACTTATTTAAAAAGAAAAAAAAAAGTACAGGGCTAGAGAGATGGTTCCGTGGTTAAGATCACTGACTGTTCTTTCAGAGAACCTCAGTTCAGTTCCCAGAACTCACATGGTGGTCCTCAACCATCTGTAACTTCATATACAGTTGGTCTGACACATTCTTCTGACCTCCATGGGCATACCAGGCATGCATGTGGTACACAGACATGCATGCAGGCAGAACACCCATACACATAAAATTAAAATATATATACAGAGTGAGTCTCAATAGGGAACATAATTCCCTTTCAGGGCATCTATTGTCTCTTATTAGGAGACTGTGCACACAATTGTCATCTGCTTGGAATGGGTAAGCACTTAGGCACGGTAGCACACTGAAAGGTAAGGCAGGAAAAACTGCAGGTTTCAAGCTAGCCTGGGCTACATGGTGAGACCTGTCTCAAACCACAGAAACAAAAATAAGCAAATAATAATAATAATAATAATAATAATAATAATAATAATAATAAAGAAAAAGGGGCACACAGGATAATATAAGATAGAATTCTATCATAAGAATATTAAAATATCAAGAAACAACATAGTTTGTGGAGCTACTCTGAAAAAGAGGAGATATAGAAAGAGTATAACCAAGATGTGCAAAAGAATGATGTAAGTTTACCAATAGCAGAAGGCATGTTTGGTTACAACAGAAAGAAACTCATAAAACTTGGAGCTATCCAAAGTGAAAAGGACCCTCCCCTGGCTTGGTTTTAGGAAATGTAATTAGTCAAGAAAATGCACCAACAAAGAACTGGAAAGGAAAACCAAAGTCAAACTGAATGCTTAGCATTCCTAATTTTTTTAATATTTTAATGTGTGTGCGTGCGTGCGTGCGTGCGTGCGTGTGTGCGCGTGCGTGCGTGCGTGTGTGTGTGTGTGTGTGTGTGTGTGTAGATTTGTGTACTTGAGTGCAGTACCCTCTAAGGGCAGAGAAAGGCATCAGATTCCCCAAAGCTAGCGTTCTAGGAAGTTGAGTCATTGGACATGGGTGCTGGGAACCAAACTCCGGTCTTCTGTAAGAGCAACACGCACCCTTCTGATTGCTGAGCTATCTCTCTAGTCTCCATCCCCTCACGTTTTTATAGACATCTCCCCTGGGACATCGAGAAGTAATTTAACAGACCTTTATGTAACCTAGAGCATAAAAGATATTACAGAATAACCATAAAAGTGAAACTTTGAATGCTACAAATAAACCTAAGTTCCAGGAGGGACGTAAACACAGCGGGTGAGGAACCCGGAGATCGCATGGGCTGAAGATGACTTCCCTGGCTCTCTACTGGCGCGCAGCACAGCTAGGAAGCAAGTGGGTAAGCAGAGGTCAAAGCCTGAGATCTTTTATTTTTTTTATTATGTTTTTAAAGTTTTTTTTTTTTTCATTTTACACACCAGTTCCCTCTCCCTCCTGTTCTCTCCGCTCCACACACACACACACACCTTCCTTCCCCAATCCTACCCCCCATCCACTCCTCAGAAAGGGTAAGGCCTCCCTTGGGGAGTCAATAAAGTCTAACATACTAAGTTGAGGCAGGATCAACCCCCTCCCCGCTGTGTCTTAACGACTGGATAGGGCTGCGACTACTCCGTGGACGCAAGAGGCACCGGAATATGAGACAGACAAAAAAAAATCTGTCTTACAGTCTAGATTTCCTAAAAAGGAATAGTTATTACTATATTTGAAAAATTAGAGGTTGAGGGGGTGTTGCCTCAGCACACTACAAAACTAAAAGAACGTTATAGTATCAAGCCACCCTCACAAAGCTTTGTGAGGAAGTGACACATACAGATATTAGGGACTGAAAATGTGTCACACGGGCTCTCTCTCCTGAGCCTTAGTTTCCAAATATCAAGTTAAGCGGGCCGGGAGCAGATTAGATCGTAGTCATTTGCGGAGAATGGTGTTGAGGGCACAGGAACTTCATTGCCGAGCCCTCCTTAGGAATGAGATCCTCTCTTCAAAAGGGACCTACATCCAGCTAATGGGGTGGGGAGTCCTGTGGGAGACGGTAAATATTTAGACTTTCGAGTCAAACTGCTAAGTCTTAGCCTTCATAGTCACACTATACACACACCATGAACAGGACTGTATTAGCTCGGCAGGGCCCAGGAGAACATTTATGCTAGCCTCCTTATTTCATAGATGAGGAAATGGGATTCATTAGCACAGAACAGTCTGTCAGACCACATGGTGAGTTACTACTGGAAGCAAAATTAGGAAGGGTAGCATTGCTACCATTAGAGACTCTGCCGGGACCTGGCACTGATTAGAAGCTCAGTGAGTCTGATAAGGCTGTGGCCTCAATCCTGGACCAAGTACAACACCTCTGACCCTTTAGTAAGTGTTCAGAACCTCCCAACCCCTCACCCCCCACCCGCCGAAACATGATGAGTTCACTTTTTGCTTTGTAAGCTACTAGCAGTGAGAGGTGAGCTTTCAGGTTACACCTAGCTTTTGCTGCCCTGAATAGAAAGAAGCTGGGGACGCAGCCATCTCCTTGGAGCACGCTCCAGTTATTTACTGTCGTGTAAAAAAGCCACCTACAAACTTTAGTGGCTCAAGCAACAGTCATTTGTCTTTCCTACGGATCTGTATCGGGCAGGTCCAGCAGGCACCACTGCTCTGTCTTGGGTGCATCATCCGGGCAGTTCAGCTGAGGATGCGGGATCCCTTTTCAGGCTGACTCACTTCTATGGCTGGCATGTTGGAGCTGACTCTCATCTGCAGACACAGCAGGAGAGTCAGCTGGCTGCTTCAGCTTGCTCTGGCATGGAGCCTGGGCTCCTGGAGCAGGTGTCGTCCGAAGAGAACGCAAGTGGAAGCTAATAGTTGCTTAAATCCCGGGTCACAGATGAGCGAGGTGTGCTTTTCATTGTACCCTGTTGACCGGCCAGAAACAAAGCCCAGACCCAAGGAAAGGGGACAAAGATCCCAACTCTTGATGAAAAAGTTTCAGAGACTTGGTTGATCGTGTTTTAAGGTCATTGTAGGGGAGAAATTCCTCCCTCCTCCCTGTAAATGTAATTCCACTTTGCTGATATGGTAAAGAACTGAGAATTATTAGACGTATGCCATAGACATCAAAAATTATAATCTCTTCCGAGCATTTATCCCTTCACTGTTTACCAATCAGACAGACAGTGACAATTAAGGCTCAATCTTTGCCCCGTTTCCTCTTCCACATAAAGGAGATAATAAGCCTTCTTGTGTGGAATGAGAAGCTTGTTTACAACTGTAAAACAGAATGTACTTACGGTTGTCTTAGTAAATGCTTATTAATAGTGAATTACCTGTAAAATGTCCCACACAAGTGAAAGGTATAATCATTATGTGCTTAGGGATGATGCAATGGGAGCCTTTTGCGGGCTCCTCAAGACAGCTACCTATCCACGCCTGGGTCTCAGAAGCCTTAATTAATTCTGCTAAACATGCAGTTAAGTGGCAATCCTATCTTTTAAAATGATAATGGTTTGCCCAATCCTCTTAAGTATTTGATGAGACGGACACGATGAAATATTTATGGGATTTTAGCTTTTACACAAGAATTGTATCCAGACGAAAAACCTTTCAAATCGTACCTACAAATGGCCAAATGAGTTGTTTTCTTTCTGTAACAAACAAAAACACTCCTAATTTAACTAAGGTGATGAGTGTGGAAATGTGAGACTAGTTCTGATTGTGAGGAAAGCTAACTAGCTAGCTCCTTATTTGGTTCGAAGGCCCAGTAACCAAGTGGGGTTTTCCCACAGGGGTCCTAGGAGTTAGGCAAAATGACTTCCTGTTAGGCAATTTAGACCACAGAAAGCAATAACTTCCTCAGCTCAGCCACTTACTGAAAGATTGGTTAAATAAGATGAGAGTTCTCCTCGCTGAAAATGGGACCTGCAGCTGGGAGGTCGGTTTCCAAGGGACCAGGAGAGGCAGAGCTCCATTGCCCAGCGAAGCAATCTTGCTGCAAGAAACTGAATATAAAGCATGAGCGGCATGCAGCCAGGCAGCGGGCCTCGCCCGAGCATCTGTATTTCAGTGCCAGTTTCCATGTCACGGCTTGTGTTTGCTGTACACATCGCCTGTAGCATGTAAGCTTCTGGCCTAAGAATTGACTGGATGACTGTAAACTTATTTCCAAAGATTTTTTTTTATAGAAAACATTTGTTGTGAACATTTGAAAGCCAGCTGAAAGATCATACTCTGTTCCCTAAATAAAATTCTATGTGAGAAAAAAAAAAATCCAAGTATATGATGAAGACAGTCACTGGATCCGTGGCCACTACCACACCATAGGAATTAGGGCCCCCATCCCCGCCATCCCACCCCACCCCCACCCCCGCTTCAGTGAACTGTTCACTCACATCTTCTCTGGCAGGTTTCCTGCCATCCTTGACTCATTATGGTTTAGAAGATTATATTATATACTTTATTTCTATAATGAGATATGTGGAGCCTTTATATAGAAGAGACATTTATGCTACTGTTGTTTTGTTAAATGAACATATAGTCAAAGGCTTTATGTTTGTATCTATAGATTAGTGCTACTCTCAGCCCTGGTTAGAGAACTTTCTTTCTTTTTAATGTATTTATTCTTTGAGAATTTGTATTCATGTATATAGTGTATTCTTTGGCAGTAGATGGCAATTAATACAGAGATTCAAAGCCGGTCAAGCCGGGCGGTGGTGGCGCACGCCTTTAATCCCAGCACTCGGGAGGCAGAGCCAGGCGGATCTCTGTGAGTTCGAGGCCAGCCTGGACTACCAAGTGAGTCCCAGGAAAGGCACAAAGCTACACAGAGAAACCCTGTCTCGAAAAACCAAACAAAAAAAAAAAAACAAAAAAAAAAAGCCGGTCAAAGTGATAAGAATCTCAGCCCTAAAGTGGATTTCTACATCACCTCCCATCCCAAGACCCATGGAACATACTGGAAAAAAAAGAGGAGAGAAGACTGAAAAAGCAGGAAGATGGGGAAGAATGTTGTAGAATGTTGTTTTCTGAACATGGCACAGCAGTTGCTCACAGACTCACAGCAGCTGTGGTTACCTGCAGAAGACCAGCACAAGATTGGGCTGTCGACACTCCACCACAGATGAGGAAGGGGTTCACGAGGCCCACCTCTTCTTAGGAAATGAGTGGCAGTTCATGGTTCCTGAGGGAAGGGGTATCATGTTCTTCAGTGGTGTGTCCACCGGTAAGTTGTCAGTGTGTCAGTAAATAACTCCTCAATTGGTGCCTGTGAAGGCTAAACCCAGTGTATCACAACAAAAAGAAAACAAGGAAAGAAAAAACTAGAAGGGAGGCCTGGAAAGAAGGGGTTCTGTGGGAGTAGGGGGAGTAGGGGAAGGTTAGGAAGGGTAATGGGAGTCAGTGTGGTGAAAATACATTGTATACATGGATAGAAAATGTGGTACATATACATAATGGAGTACTACTCAGCAGAGAAAAGCAATGACATCATGAGGTTTGCAGGCAAATGGATGGAACTAGAAAATGTCATCCTGAGTGAGGTAACCCAGACACAGAAGGACAACCATGGTATGTACTCACTCATAAGTGGATATTAGATATAAAGCAAAGGATAACCAGACTACAACTCACAGATCCAGGGAGGCTACATAGCAGGGGGGACCCTAGGACAACTGTGGTTTATAATAAGTCTTGGTTTTGCCCAATCACTGGGCAAGCTTTAGTGAAACATTTCATTATTAAGATAAGAATTTGTACTGTAATAAAAATAAAAGAAAAAGACAATCCCCAACAGACATGCCCATAGTTCAATGTCTTCTAAACAATTTGTTAATTGAGATTTTCTTCCCAGATAAATCTAGGTTATGTCAAGTTAACATCTAAAGTTAACCACAACAAGCAACTTAATACATTCAGCTTCAGTTTCCTGAGGGCTGGGATTACAAGTGTGGAAAAAAAAAAAAATAGAGTTGTCAATTAAAAGAAGAAGGAGGAGGGGTTTATTTAGCTCACAATTCAAGAGGCCCGAGGCCTGGCACCAGCGTCATCTCAGCTGTGGCGCGGTCCTTGTGACAAAGGACGTCACCAGGGCAGGAACACATGTGAAAACAAAATCTCAAGGTGCAGAAGCTGGGGCCTTTCCAGAGTGGCCCTCACTCCAGTAACAGCTAATTCAGGACCCTGTGAATACTGCCTGTACCTCTTCTAATGTCACACCCTCAAGGATGTAAGGACCACCTCTTACCTGCCCCACCACTGCCTAGCACTGACAGACTGAGGACCACGTCTCCATCACAAGAATCTTCAAGGGATAAACAGCTTTCAAACCATATCAGAGATGCTGGTAAAACGCTGCGTAGCCCGTAGAAAATGGAAGGCAATAAGCTAAATCCAAGAGAGGACATAAAATTATAAATTATAAACACGTGGTCAACAATTCAAATAAACTAAGCCAAAGTGGGGGGCAGGGAGGAATGAGGAGATGGAAGGAGGTAGAGTGAGTATTTTCAACGCAAAGAGCAGAGAACTGCTATAATCTATACACAGCACTGAGCCCAGATGATCTCATTTCCCAGAAGGTCTCAACAAAAATGCCCTTGGCTTCTAACAGGGCTATGTGATTGTCACAGTCCACTCGATACTGACCACAACAGAAAGCCTTGCTCCTAATACCAGTCACTGATGTCATATAAAACATTTCCCTTCGTTTGCTAATGTCGAAATATTCTGTCACTTGTTAAATTAGAAATTAGGAACCAGTTGTTTTTTTTTTTTACATGCCCTCTCCAAACTGTAGAGAATTAGAGCGGCTAGGAAGGAATTGAGAAACATGCTTTGACTACAGATTCCTCCAAAATCCATCCCTAAAATAGTGAAAGGTTTTCTGTTTAATAGATTCTCAACAAGCCACATGCTGTGCTCACTGAGGCAAGAAGTAAAAAGAAATGATTGAGCAACATTAAAAGGTGGAGAGACGGGCCCTTTTCTCTGGAGTGTTTCAACATTGAAATAAAAGGCACAGAGGAAGCACTTGGCCTCAGCAGCCAGGACATCAGCACCCTCCCCTTCCTGAGCTGCCAGGGCTTAGAGTCCCTGGAGAGGCCATTCTCTCCCCATATTAAGGAAAACACTGAAGCCAAAGCTGCCAGCAGGACTTTCCAGTTCACACTGCCTCTGAGTCGAGGACTACGACAACCAGGAGGAGGGTTGGGGAAGCAGACACAGATTCGGATTTGAACTGAAGTTCATACCTGCCTCCATTTTTATCGGAGGAGGCCTGGCTGGAGGTGATTTTATCTTCAACAAAGTGGTATCCTGTTACAAGCCAGTGTACTCAACTATTTTAAATTTTAGACTTTTCAATAAGGAGCAGTAGTCCCAAACCACCCTATATTCTCTGTTACTTCTGTACACACGGTAAGATTTATGCACACATGCGTGTCACGGGGCTTACAGGAGGTTCTTACGAAGGCCTGCTTGCGGACCACGCAGCGCACGCACAAAGCGCGGCTGGTGTGAAGACAAGACAATGGCTTTTAGTGACCATCTTCCAACATACTCGTTTCCCATGCATTGGCTACTGTGTGCCTTTACCGTGTTCATTTAAGCATTAGCATTAATGTACACACTTCTGCCAGAGTACATCAGTACTCTGGGATTCCATCGTGTGATTTAGATTTTTTGTTGTTGTTGTTGTTCTTATACTTTGGATTTAAAATTCTTCTAGTGGAAATCCTACCTCTCTCACCCATTACTGTCTCCTCTCCCCTAGCTACCATCCCACCCAGATCAAGGAAAAAAAAAAAAAAACCTCACGGTCGTTCCTTTCTCTAAATATTATACATATTAATTTAAAAGATTTTTTTCCAGTTTGCTAACAACAGATGTATTTCAATAACAATCCAGAGTATCTCACACTGCTATAAAACTTTCTTGTCTACAGCTAATTTCTGTACAAAATAGATGGCCGCACACACTCCCAGCACAGCTGAAAACGGTCCGTCACATACAGTCCAGGTGGCTGTGCCCTGTACACGCCCTCTCCTCCTCTCCTCGGGTGTCTTTATACAAAGACTCCTCTAATCCCGACACGGGTTATTTTTAAGCTGCCTTATTCCTCCGGCAAAGGCAATGTCTTTGGCAATGCTACGCACATAACAATGGGAGGATATCGCTTGAAATGAGAAGCATCTTTGCTCAGTGATCAAATGCTATCAGTGGAATTTTCAGAGTCCAAGAGCTGGAGTTACTGCTGAACAATAGAGAAATCTGAGGGTATGCACAAGAAAGGGGAGAGGAGACGGACAGGTTTATTCCTGTCAGCCTTAAATACAGTTCCATACAGCTCTTAGAAGTCTGTGCCTGGGCCAGACGGTCAGGGTGCTCTCATATCCTCACAGGGTTTTCTTCCTTTTCCTTTCATCAATATGAGAATGTTTCTCCTTTCATAGCCTATTATAGGATCTTCCACTATTGAACTATTCCTTGCAGCATGTTCTCTCTTTGTTCAATAGTAATCCTTTTAATATCTGAAGAAGTAACAGCCTTGTTTTATTTATATAGAGAAGATGGGCTCTGGAATCAGACTTCCTGGGTCTGATTCCTGGCCTTGCTTCTAACATCTTTTAGTTGTATGACTGTTAGCAAGACACTCAAAATGTTTGTGCCTCATTTTCCTCATAATAGACAAGATTTTAAAGAGCAGGGGGCTCTCCTTAGGTAGCCCAGGCTATCCTGAAACCTGCAGTTTTCCTGTTTCAGCTTCATGGGAGCTGGCATCACAGACCTGAGCAGTTATACCTTGGAAGACTCAGTTGTTAAAGGTAAGCAAAGCAGTTACTGTTTAGCAGAATAAATGTCCGATAATGTTGAAAAATAACTAAAATTTAGTTCCACAAATCAATGAAATTTCTTTGCTCATGCTATTTTCTTAATTATGTCGCTCATATATTCTTTCTAATCTTACATCTATTCCAGCCAAGTCTCCTTTAGTCTTTATCTTCAGTTCCCTTGGGTAACTTCAGTATTTTGGTTGCTTAAAAACTTTATTCCCTGGAGCTGGAGAAATGGCTCAGGGGTTTAGAGGACTTGCTGCTCTCACAGAGAACCAGGGTTCAATTCCCAGGACCCGCGTGGTAATGCACAACCTTTTTTAACTCTAGTTCCAGGGATCCAGTTCCCTCTTCTGTTCACCTCAGACACAAGACACACATGTAGTGCGCATGCATACGTTCAGGAAAACATTCATACACAGAAAATAAATCTGAAAAACGTCTTTTAAAATGCATTCCTTGCATGTGATCTTGGCTCAGAGCTGTGACTCACATGTTTGCCAAAATAACAACAAAAAATTCAACAGACTGCATACTGATGACTCTCTGTGAATTCAGAAAAGTGAAGTCACAGAGTGCTGCAATTTGATGGCCCCACCAAAGTCCACTTGTAGAAACAGTGCCTAAAGTTGGGGTGTTTATGAAGTTACTAGTCAGGATGGCTGTGCCCTTATGCGTGGTCTAATGTTGCTACCACAGGTATAGGACCATGATTGTAGGAGTGGCCTTATTTATTATAAAAGTAAACTGGGTTCAACTAGGCTCCCCCACCTCTCTCTCTCTCTCTCTCTCTCTCTCTCTCTCTCTCTCTCTCTCTCTCTCTCTCACACACACACACACACACACACACACACACACACACACACACATGCGCACTTTCTGCCATCAAATAACATAACAAGAAGGCCTTTGACACATGCTGGCACTTTCGTACTGGACTTCCAGGTATCCCACTTCAGGATTCTGTGAGAAATTTCCTTATGAATTCCCCAGTTTTCTTTTTTGTTGTTGTTGTTTGTTTGCTTGATGAATTGATTGTTTTGGCTGATGAATTGACTGACCTTGAACTTGTGATCCTCCTTTCTCAACATCCTGAATGCATCTGGCATTCTGTCTTTGCCACACACAACAGACCAGGTCTCAAAACCAACTACCACCCTGGGGATGGAGAGACATACACTGCTGCTATAAATTAAGAAGGGTAGATGCAGTGGACAAGAAGATCACACCAGCCGCCAGGCCTGCTGAACGACACTTCCAGCCGTAAGTGAGTTAAAAACAGAATGGTCTTCAGCCTTCCCTTCTTTCACCTGCACACACTGTCTTGTCTTCACCGAAGCACTGGAGGAACACAGAGAAGGGGGGCATGAAAGGGATGCTGAGCTACACTCAGCAAAGCTGGACAAAGGCCATACAAGCACTGACATATAGGACAAATAGCCCAATACTCAAACCTAGAGCTTTGAAGTTACTTTCCCAGAAAAAAGACAAAAACTAAAACAGAAGAACCAAACATCAATCTGCAACAGTGGTGAAATGAAAGACAAAAAACCAATACCCAGGGCTGGTGAGATGGTGCAATAAGTAAAGTTACTTGCTGCCAAGCCTGAGGCCCAGAGCTCAGTCCCCACCAGAATCCACTCGGTAGAAGAGAACTTACTCCTGCAAGTTGTCCTTTGACCTCCACATGTGAGCCATAGCAATTCAGTTCCCTGCAGCCACATCAAGCTTCCACCTGCCTGTAACTCCAGATCCAGTGTAATCCAACACCCTCTTTTGGATGCCATGGACATCTGCACTCACATATGCATACAAACACACACACAGGCATAATTAAAATCAATAAATGATCTTTTATTTGCCTTTTCCTATAGCTGCTCCTCTCAATATGGAGAATACTTTTTGTCTAACCTTTAGGTGTATTCTCATTAATTACTGAACAGAAATAAGGTTCTTCTCTTAGAGAGGTAGCTAGCTCTCTCTAACCCACTACAGCACAGTAGTTCTCCCAAGCTTTTTTTCAAAGTGGAGAAATCATATCAAAATTTATTAATTGAAAAATTAATAAATCCTTTCATACATTATAGTCTGAACATGGCCTCCCCTCCCCCACTTCCTCCAACATCCTCCCCACCTCCCTACCAATCCAGTGCCACACCCTTTCTTTCTCTCTCTCTTTACAAAACAGATAAACAAATAAAAAGAAACAATTTTTAAAAAAGGAACACGTAAGAAAACATAAGAACACAAAATTAGAAAACATAACATACAAGCAAAAGACCAGTGAGATAAAAAAAAAAAAATGCCCAAACAAAGCAATATGAGAAACAAAGTCTACAAAAATACTATCAAGTTCATTTTGTGCTGGCTATCTACTGCTGGGCATAGAGTCTACCCTGCCTACCCTTACATGTGGTTAAGATTCCACTGAACTAAAGCCAGTTTTCCCTTTGCCATTGGGTATCAAATGCAGATAGCTTCTTGATAAGAGGTAGAAGCCCATGCCCACTTCTGCCCCCATCACTGGGACACCATCTGGCTTGAGCTTGTGCAGGCCCTGTGCATGCTGCCACAGTCTCTGTGAATTCGTGTGTGCATCAGCCCTGTTGTGCCTGGAGGACTCTGTTTCCTTGGAGTCATCCATCCCCTCTGGCTCTTTATCATCTTTCTGCCTCCTCTTCCCCATAGCTCCCTGAACCCTGAGGGGAGATCTCCCAAACTTTGTGATCAAGCACAATCCATACAGACCCAGCTGTGCCTACCATAGCTCAATAGAGCAGCATTCTCCATATACCATCACCAATGTGCTTTTATTTAACTTTTTGTTTGAAAAGAACAAAAAGTCAAAAATATCCACAGACCCAAAACATCATTATATTAAAAAAAAAAATTAAAGCCTCCTCTATCCAAGCCAGTTCCTGGGGTAAGATTCTGACAATATTTTGGAGTCTCAGTTGCATACATATAGATATGTGCATATCTGTTATTTATGCCCAGGTCTCTACAGAAATGCAAATATCTTTATAATAGCACATGTTAAGCTTTCTTTATTTTCACTCATTTTTAACACTTGTCTACCATTCAAACCATCACGTCACATGTCATGTGCATATATACCTCTGTTCTTATTTATAGATCTATGTTTATAACCATGTCTGAAGCACAGGAGGTGCTCTGTGATTCTTAGCTACTGCTTACACCATTCCTCATTGTTATAATATACGTATATGTATGCCTTTCCAATCACGGACACACTTCTTTTTATTAAGAAACATTTAAGGCAGAAGTCTATGTCAGCAGATAGAAGGTGTGGTGATTTGAATAAGAATGGCCCCCATAAGTTCATATATTTGAATACTTAGGGAATGGCACTAGTTGAAAGGATTAAGAGGTGTGGCCTTGTTGGAGGAAGTGTGTCTCTGGGGTTTGGCTTTAGGGTTTCAAATGCTTGAGCTTGGCCCAGGGGCTCTCTCTCTTCCTTCTGCCTGTGGATCTGAATATAGAACTCTCCGCTTCTTCCTCAACACCAAGTCTGCCTGTGTGCTGCCACACTTCGCACCATGCTGATGATGCACGAAACCTCTGAACCTGTAAGAAAGCCCCAGTTAAATGCTTTCCTTTATAAGATCTGCCATGGTTATGGTATCTCTTCACAGCAATGGAATATTGACAAAGACAGTGTGCTAGCTTGCCTAGCATGCACAAATCCCCGGTTTTGATCCCCAGCAATGCATAAGTCAGCCATCAGGTATGATGGCACATGGCTAGAATCTCAGCAGGTGGAGGCAGGAAGATCAGAAGTTTAAGGCCATCCTTGACTGTATAATGAGTTTAAGGCCAGCTTTATCTGTGAGGGACAAGAAGGGATGGAGGGAGAGAAGGAGGGAGGAAGGGAGGAAGGGAGGGAGGCAAGGAGAGAGGGAGCAAGCGAGTGAGGAAGGAGGGAGACAGAGAGAACTTCAGTTATGTGACTTAGAAAGATAATGTTTACCCTAGGACCCAATAGACTATCTGGCAGAAACCCCAGGACCAGGTATGAGAACCTCCTTTTTGAGTTGCTGGTCAAGAGAGTTCAAGGGACACTCAAAGCAATAGAGCCTATTGTGGCTGCCCTTGGTGGCCTCCCAGAAGTTTAAAGTAAGTTCCTATTGCTAAAGACACAGTGTACTTCAGACACAAGATTCAAAGGATTTGAGCTGGATCTGACCTGAAAGCATCCTCCCTGATAATTAGCTTTCATAGTATAGGAAGGCCCTATCAAAGCTGCCAAGGAAAGGAACCATTTAATACCCCTATCCAGCTGTGGCACCACAAAAATGTCTTGCAAGGCAATAGTGGCACTCACATCTTGGCTGTGACCAACAGCAGTCTAGTTGGACTTTAGAAGCTTTTCTTTGCAGCAGAGAGAGGCCATTACAGAAAGCCACGACTGCTCAAAATGCAGACAGAAATTGACACTGGAGTTCCCAGCCCCAACTGACACGTCTACATCATGATCTCCATACCTAAAGCACCAAGAATATCACATAGGAGTACACAGGAAGACTGTAAGAACCAGAGAAGCAGGAAGTCTGCTATGAGACTGTGTCTCTCCTAGAAATAACAGGGAAGCCTCATCGAGAATATCTCAGCAGCGTGGCAGCCGAAATAAAGACCTGAACAATGGCAAGACTGGTAGACATGCTAACATGAATGGAGAAATTCTCATGAAGCCCCTAAAGAAACTACAGGAAACTGATGACTGCTGAGTGGGGGTGAATGATTCTAGTCTTCCCTGGTAAGGTGCTGCTGAATTCACTAATATCCATGGGTCAGCCCTTAAAATTTTTAGATACAAGCAACTAAATGAACTCTGGAGGTAGTTCGGGGAAAAGGAATTTGTGTACGTGTTGAAACAACAATAATATTTAAAGAAGAGGTCATGAATTTGAGTGAGATTGGGGGCACAAGAGGAATTAGCGGATGGAGAAGGATGGGTGTAAATTATGTAATTCTCAAAAAAAAAGATAATTTAAAAATTTTAGAGCCACTGTTGAAAAAATTATCATTACAAAATATTTTCCCAACATGTCTGTTTTAGAACATCTCAAAGGCCTGGGGTCAGCCATTACAAACTTCTATTATTTAAGATTAATTTTCCTTGTGACTTAAAATTGTCTTAATTTTGTTCAACTAAGACCAAAACACAGAAGCAAATTAACTACCCAGGCCAATGTGGCTACAACTGATAACTATGATTACCCATTTCTTTTGTCTGAGAGAAAATATCTGAATGATTTTATTTTCAGTAAGCATAAATCAAACTAAATTTGTGCAAATCAACTTCTACTTTAAATATTAGAGTTGAGTGCAGAATTTTATTTGATTTGAGGATCTTATTAAAAATTTTGCAGTCTACTTACTTAGCTTTTCTCTGTAGAACATCGTTTGTTTCCACTACGCTGAAGACAAAATTCATCAGACAGGTAATTTTCCATTGAGATGGATAGGTGGTGTCTGACAGGAGGGCACTCTGCTGTTGACTGAAGGAAGATCAATATGTTCCACAGGCTAGTAACATAGACAACAAAGATGCTAGTCTGGGCCTAATTTCTATTTGAGCGTTAGTTGAGGGCCACCCAACTTATCATTCACTGTAGCACCAGAGTTAGGACAAAACTTTTTCTTGGATAAGTTCTGAATCTCAAGTGCTAAATGAGATCTTGGCTAAAGGTTGAGAGTTTGTGTCTTAACGGAGAGAAAATGTGGGGCCTTGTGCATGCTAGGCAGGTGCTCTACCACTATGCTACATAATCAGTTTCAATTCCATTTTTGAAACTTAACTTCTAAATAATAAACTTCTCTCGAATTGAAAAAAAATTTAAATGACACTCTAAACTGACTTAAAAGTATAACTAAATGTGGAATGCACAGGGCCAAAAATTTAAACGGATTAGAAAAGTTGTGACTTTAAAGACAGGTTGTTGGTGGGAAATCTGCAAGACATATGATGATCACAGCAAAAATGTCCAACAAGACTTTCAGAAGGAATGTGATTGGAAACTGTTAGTGTTTAACTCTAAGACATTAAAACATCAGGTTACTTCAAATTAAACATAAAAATCTAAAAGTGTAAATGTGCCTAAAGAATGTCAAAAAAAAAAAACACACACACACACACACACATCTTGGAAATCTTTTTCCCAAAAGGAAGGGGGAAAAAAAAACTGAACCATTACAACGTTCCCCAACAGAATTTCATTAAGGAATTAATGTCACTTTGTCACTTCAAAATGATTTCTCTGCCCCACTGAAAAGGTTGCTCTTCATGGCAATGCTCTTCAAAGCATTGCTTTAAATGTTATTTGGCTGTGCTAAGATAGACAATTAATATTATGCTCACAGTGAAGTGCAGTGTTCCAGTTGTACAAATCAGTTACTTACAAAGTGTCAGACAGAAAAAGGGCTATTGAAATCTAATGAAAAACTGAAGTGCTTAATAAGAATAGGGTTTTTCAAAACATTATTGGTAAGCCAACAAGCTGAAAAGTCCCCACAGAGACTTTTGTTTAGTTCTTAAATTACTTTCAAACTTAGAGCTGAAGAAAAAAGAAAATCAAAACCCCAAACATTCAAACCTTTAATAAAATATCAATGACTATCTTCATATAGCATCCCATAAGGACTCCCCATTCCATAAACTGCAATTTCAAAAGTGAAGAAAACAGCAAGCACATTCTTTAAAATCACTCTAAAGGAGCAAGCGTGTACAAGGCACTCAAAGATCTCCAGGAAGGAAAGTCAAGCGACCATCATGCACCTCACCACCAGTCTATTGTCAGGTCTCTTTTGTGGCAATCTCTCCACATCAAAAGAAAAACAGAGCTAACAACTATTAAAACTATTTAGTATAATGTCAGTTTCTTCAATAGTTTTATTAGAAAAAAATATAATTTGTATTACTTCTAATATAAAAGATTGAAAGCCATTATGAAATGTCAGGCGGTATCAGTTATTACATTTTTAAATAAGTTTATCAACTTTTATCAACTGATAAGTAAAAAATGAAAATCAAAGTTTGATATTTAACAAATAATTTAGCTGTGAATAAATTGCCTCCTGGAAGGTGTAAAGTACTTCAATGTCATTGGAGTGAAAAATTGACTTACAATTTTATAAATGTTTCTGAGAGAAAAGAAAGGAAAATGTATTATCATTTTTAACTGAATGCAGATATATCAAAACATTCCTTAGAAATTACAAGTGGACTGAAGTCATATGCAATCTTCCAAGTCTATAATCTTTGTTCTTATGGCTACCGACTCTGTCAGCACTCATTTTCTACATCCAATATTATATGTCAAAAACACTACTATAAATCTATTTCTTTATAAATATTTTGTAGGGACTGGAGAGTTGGCTCAGTGGTTAAGAGCACTGGTTGCTCTTCTAGAGGACCCGGGTTCCATTCTGAACACGTATATGGAAGCTCTCAACCATCAGTACAGTTCCAAGGAATCCAACACCTTCTTCTGGCCTCCATGGGCACCAGACAAGTTGTAAACAGACATACATTTGGACAAACACTCACACATATAAAATAAAATAAAAATGAATAATTCTAAAGCATTTTCCTAACTATAAAAGGGAAATTTCTTATTTCCAAGTAAAAGTCAAAAGACGTTTATTTTTAAAAACAGTGAAGGCAAGATGTTGCTTCAATTTTCCTGTTTGTTGACACTTGTTCTCTGTAACAGCACTTACATACCCTCACAAGCCCAAGCCAGGGTCTTGTCATTAGGGAGTGAAGCTACTTGACAGGTATTAGGAAGTGTGGCCTTGCTGGAGAAAGTGTGTCACTGGGGATGGGCTTTTGGGTTTCAGATGTTCAAGCCAGGCCCAGTGTCTCTCTCTTCCTGCTGCCTACAAATTTGGGTGTAGAACTCTCAGCTCCTCCAACACCAGGTCTGCCTGTGTGTGATCATGCTGATAATGGACTAAATCTTGAAACTATAAGAAAGCCCCAATTAAAGGATTTCCTGTATAGGAGTTGCTGTGGTCATAGTGTCTCTTCATAGCAATAGAACAGTGACTAAGACAACCACTCCACTCCAGAACAACCACTCCAGGACAACCACTCCAGGACAGACCCCACGTTCAGAAGTAGTTGACCAACATAAATCAGATTGTGTGTGTGTGTGTGTGTGTGTGTGTGTGTGTGTGTGTGTGTGTGTACTTTTGTTTTTACTTGGTTTGGCTTATTTATTTGTTTAAGAGAGAAAGAACAGGAAGTTGGTGGATAGAGAGGTAGGGCAGTATCTGCAAGGAGTTCAGAGAGGCTAAGGAATATGATCAAAATACGTTGTATGAAATTCTCAAAAAATAAATACTAAAAAAGAACAAAAAATGAAAAATAAATAAAAATAAAAACAGTAAATGGATTACTTCATGTCAACATCTGTCAATCTAAAAGAGAATTCAAAGCCTACAAATAGGAATCAAAGATTACACACCAAAGAATGATCATTCTTTGCACAATTTAGAACATTAAAAGGGACACACCCTTTCTTATCAATAGCCCTAGTCTCCTGTTTTAGCCCCCTTAAAGATCATGTTTCCTGGAGCAAGATGACTGATCTATCTGCACCTGTTTCCTCATCTTTAAAATTGGTTAATACTCTGCTAGTTTTGTAAGAATCTTATTTGCTTTAGTGAAAACCACAAAACGAATACTAGAACAGTACCCAATTATTAATTATATAATTTATCCTTGTCTCTATAACAGTAGCTGCTATTCCTTTCTTGCTTAGAATATTCACAACTAAAGTATTCTCAACTCCCACTTTTGTCCAAACCTAAATTCCACATAACACCTCATATAAACAAACTCATTCATTCACTTTCGCCCTAGACTCCACCCAACTCAAAGTCACACAGAACTTTAAAGGTTAAGTATTAACAAATACTTAACTTATCCCACTGTGTGAGATAACTTACCAAAACACAAAGTGGTCTACAGAGAGAGTTCCAGGACACCCAGAGCTACACAGAGAAACCCAGTCTTGAGAAAAAAAAAAAAATAATAAGATTTCATGGAAGTAAATTTTCCTTCACTTTGGGAGGAATGGAAGAGGAAGGGATAAACCGCACAAACTTTATGTTGACTATTTAAGCACTAAAGCCTATCAGTTGACCAAAAAGCTCTGTGCTATAGACCAGATCCTGAGGATATAGTAGAAATCAAAGAATTTTGTCATAGTTCTGGAAATGGTCTAAAGCCCAACAAAAGGGAATCCGTAATTTGCAGCATGGAACAACTAACAAATATGTTTTAATTTAGCTACTTGTAACTCTGCTGTTTTTGACTCTGTAACATAATATATTTATAGTATATGGTCAAGTTTTTTAAACGCAAGTTACAAAAGCATATGATTCTATTTGTACAAATTAGTAAATCAGATGCTCATACATACATGAACCCATATGCAAATATAGATAATGGACAGAACGATTGGTGATTCTTTCTGCTCATTATAAATTATTTATATTCTGTCTTTCTATGCAGTATTTTCCAAAATACATGTAATAAAAAAAATGAGCCCGGCAATGGTGGTGCACGCCTTTAATCCCAGCACTCGGGAGGCAGAACCAGGTAGATTTTTGTGAGTTCGAGGCCAGCCTGGTCTACAAAATGAGATCTAGGAAAGGCGCAAAGCTACACAGAGAAACCCTCAAAAAACCAAAACCAAAACCAAACCCCCCCCCCAAAAAAGGCTACCTTTTAATGTAATAACAATGTAGTCGTTATACCTTAGCAGTGACCTCAGATAAAATCCTCAGAGCTGGAAAACGTTTCTACCAAGGTTCACTGTGTAAAGTAGGTTAAACTCATAATAAAATCACACTTAAAGACTGCTTTTCAAGTTATTTCAAGCCTCTCCTTGCCATAATGAAATTTGTATTTATTTATATTAATAGGCAAATGCGCCACTCTTCCGAAGTACTATCCAGATCTAAAATTCCTCTAAATCAGAGGCTAGGTTGCATATTTTCCACTTTTTTTTCTCTACAACACTCTGGACACTGCAAACATTCAATGAGTTTGCATTCCCTACACAATGTTGGGACTCTAGCCCCAAGTCATGTTTCCCCAGTTCACTTAAAGGATACTTAGAAACTGTTCCATAACACCATTACCCATCCTCTAACAGAGACAGTGAAAGTCAAAGAGCATGTGACTGTGTGTTCTGAGAAAAGTGGGCACATTAACTAAGAAGGATGCAGTATAAATACTTTCCTAAGGTATTTTTGGTAGACACATAAGTTTATTCAGCTGCCTCTAGCATATTCCTGAAAAATAAAACTTAAAAGTCACCAACCTAAAGTGGGGTATTATCTTACAGCTTGAGCATTAAAATGTTAAAAAGGAAAAAATCTTAGAAGTTTCCTGCTCTTTAATATGTAAATTTCAACTAACAGCAATCGTTTACAGGCAGCTGTTGCCTTTAATATTTCAACTTCTTCATGCTGAGATGTTTAAAACCTATCCAGTTTTCAGAACTGCTTTCTCATTAAATATCAGCTTTACTAATTACTAAGTAATAACTCTTCTCTCCTGCCTGAGAATTACGGAGGAAGGGAGGAAATGCAACGGATTTTGAGCAATAGACTAATTAAAATATTTTCTTATTCTGAAACTTGTTTGTTCAAGAATACATGGAAATTATAGTAAGTGAATTTTTCTTTTCCATTGCTCAGCACACATCAATTTAGATGTGGTTTCTTTTCTCTTTCCATAATCCACAGTGTCCAATGCCAGTCAGTAGAAAGGTCCACGGTTAGTTCAGCTCCACAGGAAACAGAGTCATGATCCTTGATGAATTAAAGATAAAATATTTTTACACACACACACACAAAAAAAATCCTACAAAAGAAATGAAATATTGTAGTAATAATATTCCTTTCTTTTCTGTGACACCTTCCTATACTGGAGTTCTGGGATAATGATGTTTTGTGGCGTAAGTATTAAATAATCCATATGGATTTCTCTTGTTTATTCCTTCCTGTCTTAGGAAGCAACAACAGCTTTTATACAACTTCGTGTTAGCTTTCCCTGGATTTTCACTCTATAAACAACAACAAAACAAAGAATACATAACCAATTTGGCAGGTATAACTTCCTAATCTCAATAAAAACAGCCATTAATCAATTAAAACAATGAGCTGACCTCTAAACATTCTAACTTTTCCCATTTGCAAACTCATCTACACACACAGACATGGCATGGAAACTTCTCCTAAGAACCTCTAAGAATATATGGACTAAATGAATGCGTGCATGAGTAAATATCACACACAATGCTGGTAACAAGCCCAAAGACATCATTTCCCTTAGAGTGAATGGTATAGAAGACACAATTCCAATTTTCCACAGAACAAGGAGAGTGGTAGGAATATGAAGGAGTGAGTGAAACAAAGAGACGGCCAACCTGGTGTAAACTACTCTCTTAAAGGATTCACAGAGCAAGTGAGGGGTGGGCTATCACTCGAAGGTGGAAAAAGTTCTCCAAACAGGAGTCAAGATGTCCATTCCAAGCACTGGAAACATGAGTGGACAGCATGGAGCCAGGGTACCCTGCTTCAGGAAAGCACTAGGCAGTTTCACACACAATTAAGAAAACACTCCACCTGCAAGCTAGCAATTCTACCTGTAGATACTTACCTAAAGGAAACAAAGCAATAGACCCCCTCTACTTTAAGATTTTATAAGAAGAAAAGATTTTAATAAGAATAGGTGTGCCTGCTTTGTTCACTAACAAAAACTATAAAACAACACCTATAAGACAAATGCATTGAGCAATGCTCATACAGTGGAACAGTAGCTTCTCCTGCTTCATTCAATAACAGATAATTTCAAAAAGCAAGTTGAACTGAAGAAGCCAAACCACAGAGAGTACACAGTGCCTGTATGCACATATATGAAGTTCAAGAGCAGGTGACCTTAATCGGTGCTGATGGGGCTAAGAACAATAGCTTAGGACATATGAGGAAAGTGAGCATAAAAGAACTCTTTAATCCCAGCACTTAGAAAGCAGAAGCAGACTGATCCCTGTGAGTTCAAGGCCAGCCTCATCAATATAGGCAGTTCCAGGCAGCCATTCAGTTGATGTTGTCACTGTTCAGGTCTTGTTTAGATAAATATATTGTCTTGGCTCTCGTTTCATATCTAGAAGACAATCTCACAACAGACTTCCTGATCTTCTGTGGTTTACACACTTCCCACCCTGTCTTCTGCAATGTTCTCTGAGCCTTAAGTTACAGGGGCTGTGTTGGAGATGCAGCAGGTGAGGGTCACAATCACCCCATGGTCAGTTGTCCTCTGCATCTTGGCCAGTTGTAGCCTTCCGCAATGGTCTCCATCTTCTGCAAAAAGAAGCTTCTTTGTTGAAGGGTGAGAGCTACAAATACCTATGTCTAAGTGTTTAGAATGCAGTTAGAAATTATACTAGTGGATTCCTGGGAACTTCCTTAGCACCCTGTTTCCCCCTACTCCCATGATGTCTTCATTTATCATGGTATCTCTTGCCTTGCTCTCCCATTCTGTCCCTGTTCCACCTCGAACCTCCCATTTTCTTATGTTCTCACCCCCTATTCCTTGCCCTTCATTACCCCCCTTCACCCCTAGTTTGCTCTTGTAGATCTCATCTTTTTCTCCTTTACTGGGCTACCTATGTGTCCTCTTAGGGTCCTCCTTGTTAGCTAGCTTCTCTGGAGCTGTGGGTTGTAGTCTGGTTATCCTTTGCTTTACATCTAGTATCCACTTATGAGTGAGTACATACCGTGTTTGTCCTTCTGAGTCTGGTTTACCTTACTCCATCCATTTGCCTGCAAATTTCATGATATCATTGTTTTTTACGGCTGAGTAGTACTCCATTGTGTATATGTGCCACATTTTCTTTATCCGGTGTTTCCAGGTTCTGGCTATCACGAATAATGCTGCTACGAACCCCACCTTAGACTACTAGCAATAGTCGAGAGGGTGCCCGAACTGGTTTACTCCGGTAACCAGATTAGTGAATACCCTAACTGTCATCATAGAGCCTTCATCCAGTGACTGATGGAAGCAGATACAGAGATCCAAGGCTGGGCACCAGGCCGAGCTCCAGGAGTCCAATGGATGAGAGAGAGAAGGGATTCTATAAGCAAGGGACACCAAAATCATGACGAGAAAACGTACAGAGATGGCCAGCCAAACTAGTGGAAACCTGTGAACTGTGGACAAATAGCTATGGAGACCCCCATGGGACTGGACTAGGCCCTCTGGATACTCGAGACAGCTGTTTAGCTTAAACTGTTTGGGAGGCCCGCAGGCAGGGGGATCAGGATCCATCCCTGGTGCATGAGCAGGCTTTTTGGAGGCCAGTGCCTAAGATATGACACCTTGCACAACCTTGGTGCAGCAGGGAGGGGCTTGGACCTGCCTCAACTGAATGTACCAGGCTCTGTTGACTCCCCATGGGAGATCTTGACTTGGAGGAGGTGGGAATGGGAGGTGGGATTGAGGGGGAAGGCTGAGGGTGGGAAAAGGGACGAGAGGGGTATCTGTGGTTGGTATGCAAAATGAATAGAAAATTTCTTAATAATAAAAATTTTAAAAAATCGAAGTGACAAGAAAAAATGAAATTATACTAATGTAGAAAAGTAGCAGTAGTAGGTTCTTCTCTAAGATCCATAAGCTCACTAAGAAGAGTTGGCTGGGTTTATAGAACCAAGCATGACTATACCAGTTGACATGTCAACATGGATGGGAGATATCTCGTGAGGCTCTGTCCCGAGATAAAGAACTACAGGAATTTAATGACTACTGCAAGAGGGAGAATTAGTCTTCCCCAGAGATGAGCTCCCTAATTGATTATCCAATACTGAGTAATCAGCCCAAAAACATATCTATACAAGCAATATCAAATGAACTAAGCAGGTTGTACTTATATACTTATTCATATATATGTAGCAATAATTAAAGAATAAAGGGGTGTGAATTTGAGATGGAGTGAGGGCAGGAGATTGAAGGGAGGAGATTGAAGTGTCTTAGTCAGTGTTCTATTTCTGTGAAGAGACACCATGACCAAGGCAACTCTTATAGAGGAAAACATTTCACTGGGACTGATTTACAGTTCAGAGGTTTAACCCATTATCATCATGGAGGGAAGGATGGCAGCATGCAGGCAGATGTGGTACTGGGAAGGTAGCTGAGAGTTCTACATCCAGATCAGCAGTCAGGCAGCAGGAAGAGAAAGAGACACTGGGCCTGGCTCGAGCATTGGAAACCCCAAAGCCCAACCCTAGTGACACACTTCCTCCAGTGAGGCCACATCTCCTAATCCCTGTCAAATAGCACTACTCCCTAATACCAAGCATTCAAATATAGGAACCTATGGGGGCCATTCTTATTCAAACCCCACAATAAGGAAGGAGGAAGTAATACAATTATCCTTTAATTAATTAAAAGCAAAAATTTAAAAAATGGGTGCAAAGAAACACATACATGTAATCCCAGTGCTGAGGAGGTAGAAAACGAGGATCCCTGGGGCTTGTGAGCCAGTCAGTCTAGCCAAATTGATGAGCTCTAGATTCAGCAAAAGATCCTCTCTCAAAAATTAAGGTGGAGATGGGCTGGAGAGATGGCTCAGCATTTAAGGCCATTTCCTGTTCTTCCAGAGGCCTGAATTTGGTTCCCGTCATCCATGTAGGATGACTCAACTCCAGCTCCAAGGGTTCCAATGCTTCTGACTTTTGCCAGCATCTGTCACTTACATGCCCATACATACACACATAATTTTACAATAGTAAGAAAAATTTGAATTTTTAAATAATAAGACAGAGAGTGTGTGAGGAAAACACCTAATGTCAGCCTCTGATTGTGTATACATGTTCAAATACCTCAGCATGCACACATGAATACACACACACACACATGCGCGTGCGCACGCGCAAACATGCACATACACAAAGATATAAACTTTACAAGACTTTGATAAAAATGAAATAAAGAACAAATACTGACTAGAAATACAGCTAGCATTCACCAAGCCCAAGATTCAATCCCTGAGACTGCATAAAACCAGACATGGTGGTTCATGCCGGTGTTCCCAGCTCTAGGGAAGTAGAGGGAGGAGGCTCAGAAATTCAGTCACACTCACCTACACAGGAAGTTATAGAACAGCCAAGTCTACATGAGGCCCAGTCTTAAGGAAAAAAAAAATAAATACTTGAGCACATGAGGTTTTAAGACTCAGGACAGATCAATCTTTTGGTATCTCAGAGGAACCTAAAAGCATAGAAGAGCTGACAGACACTCTCACCTTGATGTCGTAATGCGCATGCTGGAGTTTCATGACGGTTTTTCTTTGGCATGGTGACCTTCGATAAGATCACAGAAAACCACAGCAGCAAACGCAAACAGCACAAGTACAACTCCGCTTCTTCCTCTCCATTCACAGTTTTTATATCTTATTACTCTACACTCATTTTTATTTACTGGTGTATCTAAGAAAACTGGTGACATTTTCACAGCCTTGTGAAAGTCACATACATGGTCGATTTCTTCAAATTAATGGGTACTAAATTCAAGACATAATTAAGAATGTGCTTATACTGCATAGAAAATAAAATCATGGCAAGAGGAATAAAACATTCTTTTTTGTCTTCTCAGGTGAGCAGTAACATATAAAACACACATTTGGTGCATATCTAGTCACCCCCTGTAATGACTTCAGTAAATAAAGGAAGGGGTAAAAACTGTATGACAGGAATATACAAAACAAATATGGGACTGGGAGAGGAAGCATAATGATGAGAAAGCAGAAAGTGAGAAGACTGTTTCCCACAAGCACCTGCTCTTACCCCTTAATGAAGACAGACGCACTGACCTTCACTCGGGGGTGAGGAGAGGGGACTGGAGTGGAAGGTATTCAGAGAGAGGCATTGCATTCTGAGAGTGTCAAGTGTTAGAACTTGAAACAAGCTTCCAGACCAGAGCAGCAACACAAGAGAAGCCATTGATCTAAGTTGCTGCCTTCTTCAACGCCACCATAAGAATTTTATCAAAGCTCACACTCAGCTAACAATGAGCAAGCCAGGACTGGTGAGATAAGCCTAGACTTCAAATAGGAATCCCAATTTTGCCTCATTCAGAATGAAGGTAGCTCGAGAAAGCTTGTCCCTAGGAAGAAAAGTATTTGAAAAAAGCTGTAGTGGGAACACAGGTAGAAGAGGCACCTGGGAAGGATGCTGTCATATACAAGTTCATAAATCACAGAGACAGCCCGATCTCAGGGCCTAGAGTTTACCAGGTTCTCTATTAGAGAGTTCAGCTTGCTTTACTCCACTTAAACCTTTTGCCAAAGCAATCATCCGTTATCATCATCATCATCATCTTAAGTCAACGGAGGCCAGGGAGCTAAAAGGACCTATGTCGAATGGTAAGGAAAAAACAAGTCTAAGATTTATCTCTCATCTTGTCCCTCCACAAGCATGTGTATGAAACCACAGTAGCAGTAGACTCTCTTGAAAGTATCATGAAATAAAAAAAGGCTCTATTCTGGGGAATGGGCAGAGGGCAGAGAGTAGAAAGAGGAAACTGAGGGGCATACTTCAGCAACCAGGGGGGACATGGGGTAGTGTTACTCGGTGCTAAGGGGCATGCTGCAGTGACCAGGGGGAGCATAGGGTAGTGTTAGTCAGTGCTGAGGGGCATGATGCAGTACCGGGGAAGGAGTGCAGGGAGGAGAGAAGCTTTGGATGGTGCTACTCAAGTGCTGAGGGGATGCTGCTCTACGGTGGGGTGAGTTATGGGGTGGTTATGTTCTCAGCCTGCACTTGTGTGCTGGGGACAAGGGTAATGCATTGCTCACGCTGTAAAATTCAACAAGCTGGCCACACACCGTATATTCACTTTTATGGAGACATGCTCTACTTCATTGACAAAAACAGCACATTTATTCCTGATCCCAGGAAAGCTTTCTAAATCTCCCAGTAGTTTTATGTTGTTTTGTTTTTGTTTTTTTGTTTGTTTATCTGTTTGTTAGTTGTTGAGACCCACAAAGGTTTTCTAGTGAAAACTTACTCAGGGTCAGAGAATCTGAGCTTGCTTTACCCAGCAGGGCTGCATAATGGGATGATTTGACCACTGGCATGGTTACCAGGTGTTTGGAAGGGTCTACACTTGCCTGTGTGGTATGCTTTGATCTAGCGGGGGGGGGGGGGGTCTTTTGTCCTGCCCCTTGGCATTCTTATAAAAAGCCCTTTTGAATAAATGGAAAAAGCTGTTGGGTTTCGATCCAGGTCCTCTTGAAGCTATCCTGTGCTTCTGTCTTTCTCCTCTTCGCTATCTTTCTATCTAATATTTTTGTTTGTTTGTTTTGTCGAGACAGGGTTTCTCTGTGTAGCTTTGCGCCTTTCCTGGATCTCGCTCTGTAGACCAGGCTGGCCTCGAAGTCACAGAGATCCGCCTGCCTCTGCCTCCCAAGTGCTGGGATTAAAGGCGTGTGTCACCACCGCCCGGCTTCTATCTAATATTCTTATCCCTCTCTCCTCCTCATAGGAACCCTGGAAAAGGTGGCAGCTGGCCTCCCACAGTTAATGGCATGAGAAATGGATATGTATTCCTTTCCTTTGAAAGTTATTTTAAAAAAGAAAAAGAAAAAAACTATATTTACACAAATCCTTACCAACAATTATGAGACTTAACCTTTTTTGTTGAAAACAAGCTTCAGCATATTCATACAGAGATGAAAGATGGGGAGCAGAGCAGATGCAGATCAGTACCCCTCTCCTGCAGCCCTAATACTAACAGTCATGAAGCCCTGGACTTCAGTTTACCCACAGCGCAGAATTTTAGGTAATTTGAAAGTTCATTTCTCAGGCATATTATTCAGGATAATTGGACAAGAATAATCAAAGCTTACTGTGAGTTACGTTCATTTCATTGATAAAAATGGGGGAAAAATAGAGCTGCTAGCCATTGACAAGAGGAGAATTGATAATAAATAGAAACCATGCAACAAGATAGTCTGTACAGATGAACATTCATTATGGTTATATGTGATATGGATGGATCTCAGAAAGCATAGTACTAAAAGACAGTATACACAAAAATACATATAGGTGAATATTATGGTAGTATTCATATAAGCTTAAATCAACTAACATGAAATATACTGTTTAGGGATAAATGCACTGTGGTATCAAATACTAAGGGAAGCAAATGATAAATACAAAACATCATGCAATGGTGATGTCCGGAGAGAAGCAAGATGAGGGGGAAGGAAGTAGACAGGGCACCTTCGACCTTATCAGCATGTTGATTGGGCATTCGTGAGTATTTATATAGTTATCGTTATTACACTTCAGAGCATACATACTACCTTTTATGTATTAAACAATTCATAAATTTTTAAAGGTTGTATGTATTGTTCTGAGAAACTGTTTGAGATAAAGGGGCAAGTCCAAAACCCTAAAGGTACCAATAAATTGTTTCTGTGATCTTCAGTAGCTTCAGTAATGTGGTTGTTCCCTGTGGAGAAAAGACGGGAACATAATTCTCTAGAGTCATTTACCTTCCTCAGCTTTTAGCTCTGCTGCAACACACACCTGAAGCCACACCAGCACGATAGAACACTATTCAAACAGGAAGCCAGGCTCACCTCCTCTCTGGAAGACATTACTAGCTCATCCTTCTAAAGTCCATCTTACATGAAGCGCTACTTGAAAGGTAGTGCTATGAAAGAGCAGCACATGGAGCCTTGCCTTGTGGAGTTCACTTGGCTCTCAAGCCAAACAGAAATTCATTAAAATTTTTAATGAGATCATTTCTGGTAGTAAACGGAAAACAAAACATGAATTTTGATGTCTTTTGGTTCCAGCTTATGAAAGTAGGGTTTTCCTTCTTACTTTTCTGCAGTTTCAGGAAAACTTAGCCTTATATTACACTCTGCTAAAAGTAACTTCTGAGGGCTGAGTAGCACAGCACTTACCTCCCATGCACAAGGCTCTGAGTTCCATATTCAGTATGTGCACAAACACACACACACACACACACACACACACACACACACACACACACACACACTTACGTGACAACCCCTGAGTCTTGTAGAGAGAAGGTGCAATACAGATGTCCCATTTATAGGTCAACACAAAAGCTATCTGTTTCCATGAAAGGAAGAAAGCAGAAAGGTCAATAGGATGGCTTAATGTGCTCCCTGATGTGTCAGTTTTACTGGGCTATACAATCTCCATGTGCCTCTGCTAAGTCAATACTAATATAGGTATTTCTATAAAGGTATTTTGTAGATGTGATCCAAGTTCACAATAAGCTGACTTTAAAGAAAGAGGACTATCCTGGATAATGTAAATGGGCTTGGCTCATTCACTTCGAAGACCTTAGCTGCAAAAGCAAGGATTCTAAAAAGAAGAAAGTCCACATGTAGGGAGTAGTTTCAGCCCCTTCTCTTCCTGGCTACCAGCCCTGTGGATCTCAGGCTTGCCCAGCCAACCTTCATATTAGATGAGCCAATTCCTTGTAACAAATCTGCTACTGTTGAGCCTCTGTTTGAACCTTGACTGCCAATAATTGAGTCTAAGATTCCCACCATGAAAGATCCTAAGTCCAAACACAATCTTGGTTCTGTATTTTCTTGACAAATAAGAAATGATTCAGGGATTGGTGGGACTGGCAGAGGAGTACATTTATCCAGAATTTTCTTGGGGGCCATCAAACATGCACTGTTCCACTTCACTCTATCATAACCCAGGCAAGGTCATTCTTAATAGCCCAAAGGCATACACAAAGAGACTGAAGTAACTTACAGCAAGCAATCAAGTCAGAATGTAATGTTGATCCACATGGGCTTCCATGCTGCTTCTCCAGAAGTATCAGCCTCTGTCTTCTCATCAGCTTACACTCTAAAGTTTGCAAATAAAACACTATTCACAACAATGGAAAGTAAAGGGTAAACCAGAAAGTAATCCAATTTAGTTAAAGAACTTGGAAAAAATCAGAAGGATAATCAAATTTTTCCTCAGGCATTGACAGAAACATAAAACTCAATTTTTATAACAGACTGTTGAATTCCTCTAAGGAATGCTGAAATAGATGCCTAAGTGACCCAGAGGGTTCATTTAAGTATCTACGTTATAGGATTTGGACTTCAATTTAAAAAAGGAAAAGTGATTCACATTGAACCAAATAAATCACACTCTGAAATGTAATGTGTGCCAATCTGCCACTTAATGGCTTATCAAGAAATACTTCATAGTTACCTGTCTGTCCTCAGAGCCTCTTCTTTTAAGAACTTCACCTTGATTATTCTGTGTCTTTAAAGGACTGAAATTGAACAGTCAAAACCCAAGTTCCATTTAAGCTCACTTCCCTTGGAGCCCAGGGCAACCTGTTACTTAAATACAACGGATGAATTTCACTGTATTTCAATGATGTGGGTGACATTTCCTTGACATTCACAATATGTCTATAAATTAGAAGAGCTATAGTTTCAACACAAAATGAATAAAATGATCAAAAGGATCCTCCAGCCACTGCTTAGCCCCAGAGGAGGGGAAGCCAATCTGATTTTTATTCTCTGCTTATGTCAAGCCATACATAGCAGAGGGAAATAGCCAATAAATTGCCTTTTCTCGTTATGTTTTGGTTTGCCTTTATATTTCCTAGCTTGTGTAATTACTCCCTGTCTTCTATAGATGCAGATTATAGAACATCTTGATTAATGCGTTGAAACCTTTAATTTACCATAATTTAGGAACCAGAACTTGTTTTCTAAATGTTAAAGCTATAGCAGGGCTAATGACAACATACTAACCTATCTCAAAGCTCATTTGTGCTTCTTTTTTCTTCTTCTTCCCAAAATAGAACACAGAAACCCAATCAAGAACAGACAGACAATGCCAGGCAGCACCTAACTCAGGGGTGACGGCTCTTCACAGACTCTGGGATGGAGGTCTGCACACCAAAGAAAACTCCGTCCCCACCCAGGGGAAGTGGATTACAGGTGCCTTCGCTATCTGACAATGAATAGAGACGTCCCCGCTAACACCTGCTGGAACAAACTCTGTAGAAGACCCTGATCTGAACATTTTACAGTGAAGATAATATTAGTGTCTTGCTTTTATTTCTAATGCAAGGTCATATGGCCAAGAAGCAGTAGAGCCATGATTCAACCCCAGGAATCTTTACTTTGTAATAGAACGTGTCTCTTGTCCTACTGAGTTAGAAGTGTTTTTGAAAATTCTGTATCACTTAAGTAGTTGCAGCGTCCAACCCATATGAAATACTCAAGGATTAGATAATAGAATAAAAGCAAACAATGTGTATAAGCTGAACAGAGCACTGGGATCATACGTGTGAACAGAATAAACAGACCAGTCATAATTCCAGATTGGGAAGTACATACTAAAAGCCAGCTCCAGTCTTCCTTCTCCGCCTCCCACTAAACTGATAAGACAGTTGAGATGTTTCTAAACCTTGGTGACAATAATGATTCTAACAAAAAAAAAGTATTCTGTTTAATCACTCAGCAACTAGTTTATATGCTATTGTGGTGATATTTTATTTGTGCTGAAATGTGATATTTTATTTGTATGTTAATAAATAAAGTTTGCCTGGAGATCAGAGGTCTTAGTGAGCCATAAACAGAAGTCAGGTGGTGGTAGCACACACCCTTAATTAGATCACATGGCAGGTAGAGTCTCTGTGTGGTCAAGGACACAGCCAAGCATGGTGACACATGCCTTTAATCCCAGTACCAACCGTAGAGACCTGGAGGACTGTATAGACAGGCAGTGATGAGGAAGTGATGTGGCTGGGTTTAGAGCCAATGAGAAGGCAGAACAGGAAGGCAATAAAAGCTCAGGTTAGACAGGAAGAAGCTCTCTCATGGGAAGCTACGGCATGGTGGTAAGCTAAGGTTACTCAGTGACTCTTTGCTATTTCTCTGATCTCTTCAGCTATTACCCCTGTATTTGGCTCTGTGTTTCTTATTTCATAAGACAGTTTAGAAATCTGTCTACATGCTATACTTGAAAATTGTCATTATGAAGCCCATTATGGTTCCTGTACAACAACCTAATAAAAAGCCATTTTTAAAAATTATGGGAAATAAAAAGTTGAGTTGCCCAGAATACCCAGTCCCCTAAGCATTACAGTGACTCAAGGTTTGGACAAGATCTACTTCATTTTTGGATCTTAGGTGTGACAGTCACTGCACTCACTCCATTTCCAGCAAGCGGAGGCATCTGTAGATTTCGTGTGCCTTTGTGAGTCAGTGTCACAATGCTATCCTGTCACTTTCCCTTTGCAATTTTTATCTGCTACTTGAAGTGAAGGAGGAAAGGCCTGAAATGTGTGTTTTTAAAATACATCCAGGACCACACTTCACTGGAACTCTTGTTAAATAAAAACTGTCCAACAGCTGCTAGATGGGAGAGGAATAGCAATCACTTCAGAAGCTGAGAAACTTCAGGGCCTGAAAAATACACCCATTCAGAGCTGGCTGGGGCTGCAATACTCCGAATGAAATGCTAAATCCAGGCTGCATTTCTTGTCATCGGTCAGACTGAATGTGGAGATGCCTGCAAGTATGCAATTTTCCTTGAAAGTTATTATGGAGAGCATTCATTCTTACGTACACAGCATCTGTAGTCTCATTCTTGGGGGATGTCCTCTCAAGTTCCCTGCCATGGCTATAAAACTGTCCGTTACAAGTCTTTTGGCACAATGAACATGCCAGGGAAATCAGATACACTGTTGAAATTCATAGCACACCAACTACA